>NC_053026.1:216545729-216837130 GCF_003073215.2 Triticum urartu
CTTCATAGTCCAGGAGTCCGGCTGAAGGTATAGTCCGGCTACCCGAACACCCCCTAATCCAGGACTCCCTTAGTATCCCCTGAACCAGGCTTCAATGACGACGAGTCCGGCGCGCAAATTGTCTACGGCATTGCAAGGCGGGTTCCTCCTCCAAGTCCATCATAGAAGATTGTAAACACCAAGAGTAGTGTCCGGCTTCCGCAAAATAAGCTTCCACATATTGCCATAGAGAGAATAATATTAACACAAATCAAATTTGCTGACGTATTCCGCAGTGCGTCATCACACTACGGCCATGTCCTTTACTAGAATCGTTTTTACTTTTCCACCTCAGCATGTTTTGCGAGGCGGTTTCCTTAGCACGTCTTGTCAAAGCAGAGATCGTGTACCCCCTTTATGGGATTCTCATCAATACAGACGTGGGTAACCCAACCGCGCCATTTATCACGGCGCTTGGGAGGCAAGCGAGTTTTACTAGGCTGGTGGGGACGCACAACTGCATCCGCCCATATAAGGGGATAAGGATCCACCTTTTTACCTACGCCTTCTTCCTCCTTTGCCTATCCATCTCCTGCGCACTCGAGCTCCAGCGCCCAAGCCCGCACTTCCCACCTCAACCTTCTCCAGCAATGTCCAGAGCGGGAGGCAAGTGGATGGTCTCCTCCGTCACGGAGGGCCATGTAAAAAAGCTAAGGAAGGCTGGATACTTGTCCAAAGACATCGCGCACCAGCTTCCCGAGGAGGGGCAGCTTCTCCCCACCCCAAGGCCCCATGAGAGGGTAGTATTCCTTCCCCACTTCCTCCGCGGACTGGGTTTCCCACTCCACCCATTTGTCCGGGGGTCATGTTCTACTATGTCCTGGATTTCCACGATCTGGCCCCAAACTTCGTCCTCAACATCTCGGCGTTTATCGTCGTGTGCGAGGCTTTCCTCCGCATCCGCCCCCATTTCGGCCTCTGGCTCAAGACCTTCAACGTCAAGCCCAAAGTGGTGCGCGACAGCCAGGCGGAGTGCGGAGGCGCCATGGCGGGAAAGATGGCCAACGTCCTATGGCTCGAGGGGTCCTTCATGGAGACTCTGAAGGGGTGGCAATCATGGTGGTTTTACATCACTGAGCCGCGCGATCCGAAATGGATCGCAGCCCCCGAGTTCCGATCCGGACCCCCCACGCGGCTTATGTCCTGGAAAGAAACGGGCCTGTCGTGGGGCGACGAAAAAGAGGTGACCGGTTTGCAGAAATGCATCCAGTCCCTGGTGAGTAAGCCGATCAAGCTTGTCAATGTAGTCCAGGTTATGCTCGTCCACCGGATCCTCCCGTGTCAACAACGGGGCTTTAATCTGTGGGAGTTCGACCCGGCGCAACACCAAACCCTTAACCGGCTCTTCGACACGACATATGAAGACGTTTGGAAGGTGCTAACCAAAGGCGCCGAGGCTCCCACATCCGCTTCCGAGGACCGTGGATACAGCTCGCGGCGTCACACCAGCGAGGTAAGCTATTTTCACCTTTTACAGGATGTTAAGTTTCTTCATAGTTTGACTCTATGTGGGATCTAAACTCCCTAACCTTTGACAGGCTTGGTAGGCGCAGTCCGGATCGATTAACTGTCCGGCTCCCTTGCCCGAAGACCCAGCCCCTGCTCTCCTAGTGAAGCTGCTGGTTCCGGCGCCTTATGTGGTGCCGGAGAAGAAGGCCAAGAAGAAGAAGGCCACGGGGACTTGAAAGAGTACCCGTAATGTGGTGGTGTCGGACTCGTCATCCAACGAGTCCGAGACGCCCTCTTCTCGTGAAAACGAGGAGGAGGAAGAAGAAACCTCTCCCCCTCCAGCGGGGGGAGGAAAGAAGAGGAAGGCCGCCCCAACGGGGGAGGCCGAGGGGTCTAGGAAGAGGAAGACCCCTCCGCCGGACTACTCCCCCGACGCCGAAGAGGAGTGGCCAGACAGGGCCAAGTGTCCGGCGAAATTGTAAGTTCGGATATCAGTGTAACTCATGATGTTCCTTTGTCGCGCAGCTTTCCCTAATGTCGATCATAATTATGCAGCCCGCCCCGGGCCGAACTCAACGAGTCATCGAGTGGCTCCCTGGATTCATCGGACGTGAACTCCGTTCCGCCCGCTGTCTCCCCCCGCACTACGGACGACGCCGAAGTGGCGTCGCGACAAGCTCCGGGGCAGGAGGAGGTGGTCCTGGAGGAGCCGCAAGGCAACCCCCCGGACTCCAGGAGTAAAGGGGCCAAGACCCCCCAGGGCTCCAAGTCCGGCTTTGAGCCGGACACCGTGCCGGAATCTTCAACAATTCCGGACCGCGGCAGGCGAACTCCTTCCAAGAGGAGCAAGCCTTCTAAGCCGGCAGCTTCCGTCCAACCGGAGGCGCCAGACAATCTGATGGAGGTGCTTGAAGGCGCCTCCATCGACAAGGAGCACCGTACTATTATGAGTACGGTGATCCAGAAGGTTCACTCCGCCAAGAGCGGACTGACTGAAGCTTGCGCTAGCCTTCTAACAGGCTTCGAGGTAAGTAAAAATATGTAAAAATATTACCGCATAGACAGTAGCCCCTGATGCTCTGTCTCGCGTTTGGAAAGAAAAGCCGAATAGAGGATCTATTAAATTTCGCAGGAGTCTAACAATAAAGATTCAATATGCGTATGCAGGCTTCGCTGCTATCCACCGCCGCACTGACGGCGGAGGTGGGTGTCCTGAAACAGGACCTCGAGCGGACCGAGCAAGAGCTCGGGTTGGCCAAGCGGTAGCTCGAGGAAAAAGAAGGTAAGAAATACCTTACAGAAAAAGTGCCTATAGAGAGGCGTGATTGCAAAAATAACAGGATTGTACTGCTTATTGTAGGGGCCACGACTGAGGTGGTGACCCTCAAGCAGGCGCTATCCGAGGCCGATAGGAAAACGGCCGCGAAGCGCACCGAGCGAGAGAAACTTGGGGCTCAGGTCGGCGAGGTGCAGCAAGAGCTTCAGGCTCTCATGAAAAAACATGAGAGTTTGGAGCTTGAGTCAAAGACCCAAGTGTCCGAGCTCGTGGCGGCCCTTGAGACTGCCAAGTCTGCCAAGGCCGAAGCCCAAAAGGCCCTCCAAGAGTTGGAGGAGATGAAGAAGATAGCAGCGGGTAAGGCATTCTTTATGCAAAGCAGAAATATAAAAGTAAACTACTTGTTACTTACCCGAATCCGGAGCTCTCCAGGGACATTCGCAGATCTTCCCCGCAGCGTATCCGCTGCCGCCGCATTTTACCGAGCCGAAGAGGGCAGCTCGACGGAGAAGGTGTTCTGGTCTCAGTATGCTGAGGTCGGACACCCTATGCCCCTGAGCGACCAGCTGAAACAGTTGGTCGAGCTCCACAAGGCGGCCGAACAGGCCATGAAGGGCTTCATAGTTTGGCTGTGGCCTGGAGAGGCCCTGCCTGGGAGCTACTTCGGGCTGGTGCCCGCGGCTGGTGGAGGCCTGTCCAAGGCTCGAGGTCATCAAGCGGTCCATCTGCATCGAAGGAGCCCGTAGGGCCCTTGCCCGTGCAAAGGTGCACTGGGGTAAGCTGGACAGTGAGAAGCTTGGAGGGACGGGCCGCCGCCGGGGAAGGAGCATCGCAAGCCCGAGAACTACTATAAGGATGTTCTTGCGGGTGCCCGCCTTGTGGCGGATGAATGTACCAAGGATGTAATTTTTGAATGAACTCGCTCGTGTTTATCCTGTGCGCTGAAAACTTGTCCATAGGCGCTAAGCAATGCTTGTTGAATTTAAAATATTATTTTCTGTGCGGCCGTTTATCAAAAATTGAGAGATGGCCAGTCGTCGGCTTCTGCCCCCATGCCACTAGTGCTAGGGTATTCGGGATAAACCTGAGCGCTCTTTTTCCCATAGTTGTGTCCTTCGAGGGAGGCGCTCAGCACAACGAACCAGGCAATCGGACTATAATGCTTGAACACTCTCACTTAGCCATAGAACTTTATAATTTTAAATTTCGGCGAAGCCCCTAGTTCGGAAGACCGAGTTCGGGGCGCTATCCACGCCTTGGCCGGACAAATCCGGCTCCTCGCTCGAAGCGGCATAAGTCTTTAGGGGCTCGAAAAACCTCTCGAACAGCGACCGGTCTCTCGCCTCATCATGACAGTCAGTTTTAGCTTTCTCCACTGAGGTGCTTAACCCAGCTCAACCGGGGCACAATCGCAGTGGTTCTCCTAGTGCTACCTTAGCCGATATAGCGGAACGTAAGACACCAAAACATAGGAGCCGGGCAAACCCAACTATTGACCCAAATCATGATTCGGAGCCGATGCATATAGTGTTATAAGTTCGGGGTGCCGCACTTGTGAAAGTGTACGGACTTCTCACGCCATATTGAAGGGTACTGAAGCCCCTGGCGTATTTGCCGTACCACCATGTACGGGTGCAACATGTCATTAATGAACATATATAAAAGAGAGTAATGCAAAAAATAGACAAAGGCTATGCATTGTTTATAGAGAGGCTATTTATCATAGCCGAACGATACAAATAGTGCGGTAAGCAAAAGATATTGGACTAGTTAGTATGTCCTGACCAGGGGCAGGCCAAGGAATTGTATTTAAAACAGGTATACCGCTCGTAACAGAGACCACCTGGGAGTTCCATAATGCGGCATGGCTTGTCTGCCTCCCTGGAGCTTGCATCGTTTGTGCGGCAGTCGAATTGCCAAACAGGTCGCCCGAAGTATGGAGTCCTGAAAGTAAGAAAAAATTAAAAGAATCCGGCAGCCCCTAGTACATTTCAAGCCGTGTTTTGGGCATGCCGTTATTGTGCCCCTTCCCCTGTGCCCATGGTATTTCAAGGGCGTAGTTATGTACGCGAGGTACTGGTTTCGTTATGTCGCGAGAGCTGGGGTTGGGGCCACATTGCTACGCTTGCTCAGAGTGTGCCAGGCGGTCCTGCTGTGGGTTACTCTGGGCGCGCTTGGCAGTGTCTGGCTTTTTGATGGCCGGACTGGAGAATTGCGTGAGAAGGCTACTTTGTACCTCCGCTGCGAGAGCCGCCGTGTGCTCCTCCGTACGGAGGGAGCGTTCGGTATTTCCGTTAACCGTAATTACTCCTCGAGGGCCTGACATCTTGAGTTTGAGATATGCATAATGCGGCACCGCATTGAACTTTGCGAATGCGGTTCGTCCGAGTAGGGCGTGATAGCCACTGTGAAACGGGACTATATCGAAGATTAACTCTTCGCTTTGGAAATTGTCCGGGGATCTGAAGACCACGTCAAGTGTTACTGAGCCTGTACAGTTGGCTTCTACACCTGGTATAATGCCTTTAAAGGTTGTTTTTTGTGGGCTTAATCCTTGAAGGATCTATGTCCATTTTCCGCACTGTATCCTGATAAAGCAGGTTCAGGCTATTGCCGCCGTCCATGAGGACTCTTGTGAGATGAAATCCATCGATGATTGGGTCGAGAACCAATGCGGCGAAGCCGCCATGAAGGATGCTAGTTCGACGGTCCCTTCGATCAAAAGTGATCGGGCAGGAGGACCATGGGTTGAACTTTGGGGCGATTGGCTCTATCGCGTATACGTCCCGCAGCGCACGTTTCCGCTCCCGGTTGGGAATGTGGGTTGCGTATATCATGTTCATCGTCCGCACTTGTGGGGGAAAGCCCTTCTGTCCATTGTTGTTTGGCGGCTTGGGCTCCTCGTCGTCGCTGTGCAGCCCCTTGTCTCTGTTTTCGGCTCTTAACTTGCCTGCCTGCTTGAATACCCAACAATCCCTGTTAGTGTGATTGGCTGGTCTTTCGGGGGTGCCATGTATCTGGCACAAGCGATCGAGTATTCGGTCCAAACTGGACGGGCCCTGAGTATTATTTTTGAATGGCTTTTTCCGCTGACCGGATTTATAGCCTTTGAATCCGGCATTGACTGCCGTGTCTTCATTGCTGTCGCTGTTAACGCGGCGTTTTTGCTTATTCCGACGTGTCCTGCCACTTTTGTCCTTGGTATCTGAATTACCAGGGTTCTTTGATAAGTTGTTACTGCGAGCTAGCCAGCTGTCTTCTCCCGCGCAAAAGCGGGTCATGAGTGTCGTGAGGGCTGCCATGGATTTCGGCTTTTCCTGTCCCAGGTGCCGGGCAAGCCACTCGTCGCGGATGTTATGCTTGAAGGCTGCTAGGGCCTCTGCGTCCGGACAGTCGACTATCTGGTTTTTCTTTGTTAGGAACCGTGTCCAGAATTTTCTGGCCGATTCGTCTGGCTACTGAATTATGTGGCTTAAGTCGTCGGCATCCGGCGGTCGCACGTAAGTGCCTTCGAAGTTGTCGAGGAATGCGGCTTCCAGGTCCTCCCAAGAACCGATTGAGTCTTCTGGCAAGCTGTTAAGCCAATGCCGGGCCGGTCCTTTAAGTTTGAGCGGGAGGTATTTGATGGCGTGTAGATCATCGCCGCGTGCCATGTGGATGTGAAGGAGATAATCCTTGATCCATACCGCCAGATCTGTTGTGCCATCGTATGATTCGATGTTTACGGGTTTGAAACACTCTGGGATTTTATGATCCATTACTTCATTCATGAAGCATAGCGGGTGTGCGGCGCCTCTGTACTGGGCTATATCACGACGCAGCTCAGAAGAGCTATGTCTGCTGTGTTCGGCCCGGCCGGATTTGTTGTATCCGGCGTGAAGAACATTGTCACATGCCATAGGGCGCCTGCACGATCCGTAGATCGATCTTGTTTGTCTTGCCTTATCCTCTAGTATGTCTCGCAGGTCAGGCGCATTTTCCCGTGCCTTAGTTGAGCGGCGTCGGGGCATGGCTTGGGTGGAGGGACGAGAGGCCTCTCTGTCACGGTCGCGAGGTGGCTGGTCTGCCATGTCATGCGCTGGTGATGTAGGTGCTTCCTCCTCTGATCGGGGTAGCGGCCTGCGCTTCGGGTAACTCTTGGAGGGGCATTCGAGTTCATACTCTTCGGCCGCAAGGGCTTCAGTCCATCTGTCAGCTAGTAAATCTTGGGCAGCTCTAAGCTGTTGCTGCTTTTTCTTGAGGCTGCTTGCCGTGGCTAAAAGCCTGCGTTTAAAACGCTCTTGTTCGGCGGGGTCTGATGGTATGACGAATTCGTCATCATCGAGGCTTGCCTCGTCTTCGGAGGGAGGTGTATAGTTATCATCCTCGACCTCTCGGTCTGCCGCTCTCTCATGAGGGCTGGCTTCTCCATCTTCCTGTGCCGAATCTTGCTGAGGTGGGTGTTCTTCGGCGCTATCCGGGGTAGTATTATCTCCCATGCCGGAATCACTGTTTTTACTTTGGCGGGATTTAGAGCGGCGCCGCTGACGCCGGCGCTTTGGCTGTTTCTTGGGGGCGTCATCCCCCACTGTTCCATCGCCATCTCCATCTTTTGGAGTATCCACCATACATATGTCATATGACAAGGTGGCCTTCCAGCGCCCTACAGGTGCTGGTTCCTATTCGTCTCCTACATCGTCGTCCATGTCTTCGGAGCTGAAGTCAAGCATGTCGGTTAGATCGTCGACAGTGGCTACAAAGTGGGTGGTGGGTGGAGTTTGAATTTCCTCATCGTCCGTATCCCACCCTCGCTGACCGTAGTCCGGCCAGGGCTCTCCTGATAAAGAGAGAGACTTAAGAAAATTCAGGATGTCGCCAAAAGGCGAATGCTGAAAGATGTCTGCGGCGATGAACTCCATTATCGGTGCCCAATCGGATTCGATTGGCAGGGGCGCGGGAGGTTCGGAGTCCGGAGAGGAATCCGGCTCTTCGGAGTCACGGGCCATGCGGAATGCGGGGCTAGAGTTCGGCTCGATCGCCTCTGAGATCGCAACCCCTAAGGCAGCATCCAATCGCTGATCCTCGATCGGCGCAGTAGGCTCCAAATCAATGGTCGGAACCGGTGCGTGTGCGGCCTCCACAGCGCTGTTCGGCGGCAGAGCTATATCATGCCCATCGAGACAGCGCGGCGCGCTTGGCCGTGGCTCGAGCCCGTCGAAGATCAAGTCTCCGCGGGTGTCAGCCGTGTAGTTTAAGGTTCCAAACCTGACTTGATGGCCAGGGGCGTAGCTTTCGATCTGCTCTAGGTGGCCGAGCGAATTGGCCCGCAGAGCGAAGCCGCCGAAGATGAAGATCTCTCTGGGGAGCAAAGTCTCACCCTGGACCGCATCATTGTTGATGATCGAAGGAGCCATCGGGCCTAAAAGTGACGACAAAGAGGAACTCTCAATGAAAGCACCAATGTCGGTGTCAAAACCGGCGGATATCGGGTAGGGGGTCCCGAACTGTGCGTCTAGGCCGGATGGTAACAGGAGGTAGGGAACACGATGTTTTACCCAGGTTCGGGCCCTCTTGATGGAGGTAAAACCCTACGTCCTGCTTGATTAATATTGACGATATGGGTAGTACAAGAGTAGATCTACCACGAGATCAAGGAGGCTAAACCCTAGAAGCTAGCCTACGGTATGATTGTTGTATATGGAGTTGATTGCCTACGGACTACAACCCTCCAGTTTATATAGACACCGGATAGGGTTAGGGTTACACAGAGTCGGTTACAATGGTGGGAGATCTTGAATATCCGCATCGCCAAGCTTGCCTTCCACACCAAGGAAAGTCCCATCCGCACACGGGAAGAAGTCTTCAATCTTGTATCTTCATAGTCCAGGAGTCCGGCTGAAGGTATAGTCCGGCTACCCGAACACCCCCTAATCCAGGACTCCCTCAGTCGTCTCCTTGGTTCCTAAGCACATGTAGCTTCTTTGCATTGGGTAGCAACCATGTCTCGTACGAGTGGAAAGGGAAAGCATGTAGGAACGGGTTCACCTTAGGTCCAATGGCGTATGCTTGAGTGTACATGCGGATGATCGTAGGATGCTCCGCATCATTTCCCCTCCCTTGGGAAAGATCCGACCTCGGATCGAAATCCTCATCACCATGGAAACGGTTGTCGTGGACGGACTTGTAGTTGGACGAAGAGGAAGACATGGAGCAATCCAAGTACTCGAAGGTGTCGCAATGCTCGATGTCGTGGCATGAGTGGAGGTTCGAAGGTGCATCCAATAAGTCCGAGCGCTCCTCAACTTGAAGGTTCATGGGTTCCATCTCCAATGTCGGTCCTCCATCCAATAGATGTAACATGTAGACAAGAATAAGGAAACAACAATGAAAGAGTGACCCATCCAATATGCATATTTGAGGATGGCTCAAAGGGAAAGAGTTCACCTTTAGGAGATTCTCGCAAATGTTGGTGTTGCACATCGTGTATGCCTTCACATGACCAAATTGTGTCATGACGGTATCGCCTTGTGAATCCTTCAACATGAAAGAACATGGCAAACACTCGGAAAAACAAATGAGGTTAGCGCAAATGCAAGACCTATCATTCAAGGGGCGAGATACCCAACAAGTGTTTTCATCATTCTTATCATAAGAAAGGACAAGGTGTGGTATGGTATGAAAGCATATGATGAAACTACAACCAAAGACAATAGGCTTAAACAAGCAAGCATGCATCACAAGTAATATGTCCAAGTCTCCACGATCAATAAGCATAGCAAGTTGGCACTCAATACAAGGAGATGTGAGAGATGCAACTAATGGACACAAGAGAAAATGATCAAGATATATCATGTGAGAGGCATGAGCATATATGTCATCAACCCAAGAAAGCGAGTAAGAATGGAACATGGGTGATGCATCAAAGCAAGCAATCATAGTGATCAACTCAAGCAAGCTAGTAGTGCAAAGATGCAACGTACTAGGAGGAATCATGGCAAGCATGTCATGTGTGCAAATAGTGGGCATATATAATGCACATGACATTTCACAAGCATAAAGGCAAGATATGAGCAAAATAGCATCAATAGCATGGGGCACATGATAAACATGGCAATAGCAACAAGGATCTCCACCAAGCATGCAAATACACATAGGAGTAACATAATTGTGAATCATGGGTAGATGCAAGCAAGGGTCACAATTGCATGGCAAAGGCATAGAAGCAAGCATAACATGCAAAGTGAACACGGTAAAATGAGCAAGAGAGCGGTATATAGCCCATAGCCGTGTGAGAGCCAAGTGAGAGAGATGCGCGTAGTCGTTGCACGAAAGGAACGGTGGTAAGGATAGTTCACGGGATCCCAAGTCATCTTTGCTCTCAAGAGCTCGTTTCGTCAACTCTTGGGATTGAGAGGTTGACGAGTATACATGAGTACCTACACAAAACAAAGACAAAGGGAAAATTGTGTGTGCGTGGTAGATGTACACATCATCCATCATGATGTGCACGTGCTTGTGTTGGTTAGCACAAAATATCCAATGCTCAAATAAATGAGATGCGTGATATAGAAACATGTCATCCATCATGATAGGTTTGTTGTTATGTATGGCATAATGGAGACTCAAAGTATGTCATGCATCACAAGAAATATGTAGAGCATTGTTATTCATGGAATGCATATGGTGCAAGCAATTATGCGAATCATGCAATGTATGGAATGCATCAAAATCTCCTAATATGTATGATGAAACTATGGGGGTCTCCTCATGAGCATTAATGGAAAATTCACACGGAGAAGATTGACAACATCCCAAACAATGCATATTTGGAACAATGTGATCATGGCATGGCATAGTAGATGAATTGCACAAATCATGTAAAGGAATCATGGCAATATCATCACATGAAAAACAAAAGCCAATGACCATCATCTCGTCATCTATGCCATAAGTGCAAATGGGATTGATTTTAATGGGGCATGCATAGTTACTATGTTGAGATTGAAAAGATGCAATATGGGATATCTCACTCATAGCATATGACAAGGTTAATGGATTGTCAAACATGATGTGACCAAAAGAATTTTCACATGATATCCTATGGAGCATAGCATCACAACTAGGCAACTCAACATGCTCATCATCATATTTATCATAAATAGGTAAGTCATGACATGAGGAAGTAGCACTAGCATGAAGCATGGGAATAGGTGTGTCAACATCATGCAAGCAATCATTCGTGAAATAGTCCACTAGTGGGACAAGAGAAGCACCATCACCTATGTTACCTTTGGAGCATCGCTCATGTGTTGTAGGTGAGGTGTCGAAGACCAAGTCGTGGTCAACTTCATGTTGATGGAACCATGTGGGGGGTGCATATTCTTCCACCATGGCCATCATTGTCTCCATTGGAGGCATGGACTCGTCGAGGATAGGCGTGTCATCATGTAGGAGACCTAGCACCAAAGAAGAAAACACACTAGGAGTAGAGGTTAAGTCGTTAGAAATCAAAGTGGCCTCACATGCCGTGTCAACTACCTCACTCACTAAGTGTTGTGGCTCACTCACTCCCTCTCGGATTCTCTCACTCATATGGTTGGTGGAGTCACTCAAATGGCTCTCAACCTCACATAGGATGTGTGGCATGCTCTCAAGTGTGGGGCTAGTGGTGGTCACACTCATCCTCTCATAGGAAATGCTCTCAATGTCACGTATGGTTGAGTCACTCATGTGGTGGTGGCTCTCCTCACATGGCAATCGGGGCATCTCGTCACATGTCGTTGTCCGAGAGATGTTGGTGCAAGTGTCTCCATGATCAATCATGTCATGGTCGTAGTCGTGGATGAAGGCCGAAGATGGCACATCATCACTCTCCTCCAAGACCAAAGATAAGGTCTCATGTGCGGTCTCGTAGCTTGACTCGGAGTATGAGTCCAGTATAGGCGCCGTCTTCATGTTGTTGAAGAGGTTCATGCTCGTCGTCGTGGTCGAAGGGGATGGCAATTGCTCGACCTTCTTGTTGCCGTCTTGTTGTAGGAGGCCCATATGATGTGGCACATCGTAGCTCATCTCCATGACCGAAGGGAATATCTCATGCTCGGCCATCTTCCTTGGGAGGCTTCTGAAGATGGAAGTGTCGCCCTCGCTTGTAGTTGGTCGCCTTGTACTTGATGATGTCGATGTAGGCGAACTCATGGGAAGTAGGCGAAGATGCCGTACGTCCAAAGGCGAAGATGCCTTGATAGCACTTGGCGAAGATGCCAAAGTGGTGGTGGTAGTAGCCGTATCGCCATCTTGGTGGTGCTCATCTCGCGGTCTTCTCTTGTGCTCATGAAGTTTGGACTTGGCATGAAGTAGGGCTTGTTGGGACTTGTAGGTAGGCGCATCTCGAGCATCTTCATGTTGATGGTGTCGTTGTCGTGCTTGAGCTCGGTGGCGTTCGTCGTCGTCATGCACATTATGCTTGGAGGTGACTTGCCCTTCATGACGAGGTGGATCACGAACGTGATGGTGGTCGCCATGGAGATGTGGACGTGGACGACTTGCGCTTGCGTCATTTTTGTGCTCTGAAGACTTGTGATTGGAATGTCGCCGCCTTGAGGATGATGAAGGGAAAGAACGGTTGATCAACAAGGTCCGAATCTCCTCCATCCTTGCATCTTGCTCCTCCTTTTGTGCGGAACACTTGTTGTTGATGTAGTCCCTTTTCCTCGCTTCGGAGTGGCGAATGTCAATGGAGAGGTTCTCGATGCGCTCTCGCAATCTTGATTGTGCGCCTTGCATTTGTCGTTGTAGATCGAGGATGGACGCTTTGGTGATGTTGTTGTTCACGTCGTCGTTGTTGTGGAAGACCGGAGATGAAATGCCTTTCCTATCCATCACTCCAAGAGAAAATTGTGAGTGGTAGAAAAAGAAGAACGAATACCAAATGTACCTTGACCGAAGTTGAAAGTGGATCAATGATCACTCCAATGTGGACAAGGAAATAGCACAATTGGGGCCAATTTTTGTCGGTTTCTCACACCTACACACATAAGGCTTATGGTGGAGCTCGGTGAGATTGTGGCACAAAAATTTGATGCGAAATGTTAGCAAGAGTCAATAATGTTGAAAAAGATTCACAAATTCGCAAGTGTAACAAGTAGACCAATAGCAATATGGGTGGCACACGGAAACGCACACACGGATAGATAAATGGGGTTGTGTAACCAAGGATGACCTCAAATTGTGGAATCCACGGAAAATGCTCTTGTTGCACAACTCTAGAGAGACGCTAGCACGATTGCTCAATAGGCGGATACGACACTTGTGCACAACCTATAGGAGACAAAAATGCAACGACTTCTATCCCAAGTATGCTATGTATATGATGTTCCGGTGGTATGATCCAAGATGATCGGATATGACAAACTTATGCAATGTGGTATGATGCTATGGCACTTGCTTACAAGCTTTTTTGCTTTTTCTCTTTTTCTTTGCTTAAAAGCTTTATTCTCTTTTTTTGTATGGCCACTTTGCGAAATGCACAAACCAAGATAGCAATTGTGTATATGCGGGAACAAACTTGAGGCACACGAGATGGTATGATACCAATATGATATGGTATGTTTGCAATGTATGGTGTAGATCACTAATGTGCACAAGTAACGTTGCCGGCAATACTCAAATGGCTAGCCTCGATAGGCAAGTGACGCAAAATAGGCTAGGGGTCATCAATGCAATTGCAAGGGAATATACAATGGAGGGATACCACGATACCGAGATGATATGGAGGTTATAGTCCTTGGTGATGATGAGTGGCGGTGATCTTGATGGAGATACCAAGATGATGGAGACTCGTCCCTAAGTAGCCGAAACACCTTAGGAAACGGAAAAACCGCGAACTCAAAATCTCAAGTGTCAAATGTCAAATGGTGGTAGAGAAACGCAATGATGGGATGTGGAGTACGCAATGCGGAAATGGAGCGTAAGGTGGTGTACTATACACGGTGTCGAAGTTGGAAGCACGGTCCCTAAGTAGCCGAAACACCTTAGGAGACACAACTCACAACACAAACAAAATTCGGTTAAGTTGGGATGGTGGAAGTGTATAGTGGTCAAGCCTATGTGGCAGTGGTGGTGGTTGATGAAGAAGCAACCGTCCCTAAGTAGCCTAGACACCTTAGGAGACTCAAATCACTCCTCAAGCAACCACTAATGCGATGGGGAACAAAATTGGTTAGGTTGCGGAAGTCGATGGTGGTTATGCGGAGATTGTGGTGGAAGCCCTAGGCAAAAATTCCAAAGTTCCAAAAATTTGATGGAGTCAAATGGTTTTGGTAGTATTTTTTTGGAAGGGGGATGTCAAGAGCTTTTCAACGAGCTAAAGAACGCGAAAATCGGACTCCAGATGAATTAGTCATGGACAAAACGGTGAAACGGGGAAGCGGAAATGTACAGGGGTCGGACATCCGGGGCTCGGGGCCGGATATCCGGGACCTGATGTCCAGAACCACGCGCGAAATGCGCTCCAGGAGCCGGATGTCCGGGGCTCAGGCCGGATGTCCGGGCTCCAAATCCGAGGATGAACTCGAGGAACTCGATTTGGGGGCGGAAATTGATGATTTCAAGGTCAAAATTGGAGAGGTTTCGTGGATGGAAAGTGGGGAAACTTGGGGAAATGCTAGAACCACTCAAAACCAAGCAAATCCATGGATCAAAATCAACAAAACATCATCAGACCAACAAATCACAAAAAAATTTGGGGCTATTTTTGGTGGGGATTTTCGAAATTGGGGAAGAACACAACAAAATTAGGCTAGAAAAACACAACGGGGAGGCTCCAAAATCATGATCAACGTGGCTCTAGATACCAAGATGATGTAGGGTGGAACCCTAGACGGCCGATCTTTCAGGAAAGGAGAGGATCCCTACGAAGAACGCGATGAACACGAGGGGAAACACGAGGGAAACACGAGGGGAACACGAGAGAAATCACTCAACCAACAAGAATAGATCACTCATGCGCTAGATCGATGAACACAAAGGTAAGATACAAGATCCAAAGTCAACAACGGACGATACACGGTAACCGGTTCTTCTCCTAGAAGGAGGTCTTGAATCCATAAGGGGATCTTCCCGTAAAGGGGGCTTGAATCCAAGGTGATCTTCTCCGAAGAGGGGCCGCAGTCTCTCTCGAGGAGTAGATCGGTATGGATGAGCGAAGCTCTATCTCACATACGAGCTAAACCAACGCTAACCCTAGAAAGGAGGAGATGGGGAGTATATATAGTGTTAGCCCATGAAGGGGTAAGTGAGAGGGGGGTACATGGGCCTCTGGCCCGTTCACTGTGCGCAGACAGGCGCTGGATGTCCGGGCTGGGGGCCGGATGTCCAGGGCTTCGCGAGGCGCCGGATGTCCGGGCCTCGGGCTGGATGTCCGGGTTGGAGTGGCCGATTCTTCTGCTCTCTGGATAGCATGCACCGGATTTCCGGGCAGGCGCCGGATGTCCGGCCCGTCGCGGGGCGCCGGATGTCCGGGGGTCGGCCGGATGTCCGGCCACTGTAGAGTCGCCTAGCTTCGGTCTCTCTCTGGTCTTCTTCTGGTTGGTGGCGCCGGATGTACGGGCTCCTACCGGATGTCCGCCCGCTGTAGCTCCGCGGCGACTCCACTTCAGGCACTTCTTGATCCGCTTCCGTGTGGACTAGGCGTATAACTTGAGCATCTCCATGGTCGTCTCCTTGGTTCCTAAGAACATGTAGCGTATTTGCATTAGGTAGCAACCATGTCTCGTACGAGTGGAAAGGGAAAGCATGTAGGAACGGGTTCACCTTAGGTCCAATGGCGTATGCTTGAGCGTACATGGGGATGATCGTAGGATGCTCCGCATCAGGATCCAATCTAGAGCTCCGGCAGAGCTGTTTTGCCGGGGAAACTTCCCTCCCGGAGGGGGAAATCATCGCCATCGTCATCACCAATGATCCTCTCATCGAGAGAGGGCAATCTCCATCAACATCTTCATCAGCACCATCTCATCTCAAAACCCTAGTTCATCTCTTGTATCCAATTCTTGTCTCCAAGTCCGGGATTGGTGCTACTAGGTTGCTAGTAGTGTTAATTACTCCTTGTAGTTGATGCTAGTTGGTTTAATTGGTGGAAGATCATATGTTCAGATCCTATATTCATATTAATACCCCTCTGATTATGAACATGTTTATGCTTTGTGAGTAGTTACGTTTGTTCCTGAGGACAAGGGAGAAGTCTTGCTATTAGTAGTCATGTGAATTTGGTATGTGTTTGATATTTTGATGAGATGTATGTTGTCTAGCCTCTAGTGGTGTTATGTGAACATCGACTACATAACACTTCACCATTATTTTGGCCTAGAGGAAGGCATTGGGAAGTAATAAGTAGATGATGGGTTGCTAGAGTGACAGAAGCTTAAACCCTAGTTTATGCTTGCTTCGTAAGGGGCTGATTTGGATCCATATGTTTCATGCTATGGTTAGGTTTATCTTAATACTTTTGTTGTAGTTGCGGATGCTTGCAATAGAGGTTAATCATAAGTGGGATGTTCGTTCATGTAAGAAAAACACCCAAGCACCGGTCCACCCACATGTCAAATTATCAAAGTACCGAACGCGAATCATATGAGCGTGATGAAACCTAGCTTGACGATATTCCCATGTGTCCTCGGGAGCGCTTTTCCTTATATAAGAGTTTGTCCATGCTTGTCCTTTGCTACAAAAAGGATTGGGCCACCTTGCTGCACTTTATTTACTTTTGTTACTTGTTGCTCATTACAAATTATCTCATCACAAAACTATCTGTTACCACTTATTTCAGTACTTGTAGAGAATACCTTGCTGAAAACCGTTTATCATTTCCTTCTGCTCCTCGTTGGGTTCGACACTCTTACTTACCGAAAGGACTACGATAGATCCCCTATACTTGTGGGTCATCAATAAGCAAAAGGGGAAGATAAGCAAAGAGCTTTTAAGCAAGAACCATAGCATCATACACCATTAAGATTATGATACTAGATCATCTTGGATCATATCATCGGAATACCATACATAGATCATACTTGGGATAGAAGTCGTTGCATTTTTGCTTAGTAGGTTGTGCACAAGTCTTCGTATCTGCCTATTGGGCAATCATGCTAGCGTCTCTCTAGTGTTGTGCAACAAGAGCATTTTCGTGGATTCCACATTTTGGCTCATCCTTGGTTGCACGGCCCCATTTCATCTCTTTGCGTGTGTGTTTGCGTGTACCATATTTTGCTTGGTCTACTTCTTGCATTGCAAATTTGCGAATCTTTTCCAACATTATTGAAGCTCACTAACAATTGCATCAAATTTTGTGCCACCATCCTAACCGAGCTCCACCATAAGCTTTTACTTGTGTAGGTGTGAGAAACCGACAAGAATGGTACCAATTGTGTTATTTCCTTGTTCCACATTGGAGTGATCTTTGATCCATCTTCAACATTGGTCAACGTACATTTGGTATACGTTCTTATCTTTCTCCCGCTCACATATTTCCCTTGGAATGATGGATAGCCCAGGTACTTCTACCAACCCACTCTTCATCGGGCAAGACGACGACATGAACTCCTACGTCACAAAGAGCCACCTCTTTGGTGCACAACATGCTTTGCATCAAGAGAAACAAGCAATGAGCTAATGCATCGACAACCTCGCCACCGACTTGCGACTCTCTGAGCAATGCACAAGATATTACTTCGACCATAAGCAAGAGAATGACGCAAGAATGAACAAGATCAGTGCTTTGTTACTCAACCGCTCTTCTTCCACTTCATCCTCATCAAGACGGAGCCGCTCAAGTCAACACTCCGACTACACCATCTCCGGCTCAAGTACACCGACATCGAACAGTCTTCATCGTGCCGTGTGCCAAGATCGTCAAGCCAACCACAACCCTCTACACGATAACAACTCTCAAGAAAAACGACATCGTCAAAACCAAGATACCTTTGCACAAGCACGAGAACGACAACGACAACGCCAACACGAAGAGGAAGAGTGAGCGCGACTTCACCAAGAAGCCCAAGATGCCAAGGAACAACGTCAAGAGCAACAATTGCGAGAAGCTCAAGCACTTGAGGCACAACAAGCCCTCCAAGAATCAAGTTGAGCCGGAGCCAACTGAGGCCGACAAGCTCGTGAACATCAAGAAGCGCTTCGTGAAGAAGTTCGAGAACGATTATATCAAGCTCGCATGCAACGTCAAGCTCGAAAAGTTCCTCCACGAGCTCGCCAAGAACATCAAGTTCAACAAGAACAAGAAGATAATGGAAATCCTCCACGGCAAGATCAAGTTGTGAGAGACAATCCTCCTCGTCAAGGACGTCATCATCCCTGACCTGAACACAATGAAGAGCAACGCTACGGAAAGCTAAAGTTCACCATGCCCAAGTTCAATGGAAGCAATGATCACGAAGAATACCTTTCATGAAGAAGATAAGAAGATCATGATGGCATCCCTTGAGTTCTAAGACTATGTCCTCATTTTGTGGGAACAAGTCATTGAGCGCCGAGAGGCAAAAGCTTAACCACCCATCACTACATGGGTGCAAATGAAGGATGTCATGAGAGCACGCTTCGTGCCTACCTACTACAACCGCGACCTCTTCAAGAAACTCCAACTACACAAGCAAGGAACAAAGAGCGTTAAAGAGTACTACAAGGAAATGGAGATTGCAATGATACGAGCCAATGTCATGGAATATGGTGAAAAAGCTATGGCACGTTTCTTGAATGGACTCAATCATCCCATCAAGAAGATCGCCGACTTCCATCCATACACGAATCTCATCGAGCGAGTGCATCAGGCTACCAAAGCGGAACGTCAAGTGCAAGATGACTTCAAGTGTGCCAAGTTCTCATCCAAGTCATATGGTTTCTCCAACACCCAAGCTTCAACGACTCCAACACCTTCTACATCAACCAAGCCTTCTACAAGCAACATCGACAAGTCGAGTTACAAGAAAACTTCAACAACTCCAAGTCATCTTCCTACTACAAGCAACTTCAACACGAGAGCTTCATCATCACCTACCCCAACCGATGAGACCATCAAGAAAAGTTCCTTCAAATGTTTCCCATGCGGAGGCCGAGGCCACAAGTCCTTTGAGTGTACCAACAAGCGGACAATGATCCTCAATGACGATGGTGCATACGACTCCATGAGTGAAGGAGAAACAGAAGCACTTGTGCAAGTCACCATGCACTAGAAAGTGAATGATGAAGAGGAACAAGTCTTTTGTGATGAAGATTCAAGTCCCGCTCTTATTGTCTCCAAAGTCTTGACCCTTCATCAGCACCAAGAAGAAGACCAAAGATGCCACATATTCCATACCAAGGCCGGCATCAATGGAAGGTCCGTCAAGGTCATCATCAACGAAGGGAGTTGTCATAATCTAGCAAGTGAAGAACTTTGCTCCAAGCTCCAATTGCCCAAGACGAGGCACCCACATCCCTACAAAGTTCAATGGCTAAGCGACTCCAACACTATTCAAGTCGAGCATAGAGTGCAAGTCTCCTTTAAAACCGGAGCTTATGAAGACACTTTGGAGTGTGATGTCGTTCCAATGACCGTTTGCCACCTTCTTTTTGGTCGACCATGGCAATTTGATAGAGTTGTCATCCACAATGGCCGAACGAATCACTACATCTTCAGGATGAAAGGGGAGGAGTACGTACTTCGCCCTATGTCTCCAAGCCAAGTGATCGCCGACAAGCATGCTACCCATCGTGGAGAGAATAGTAAGAGAGCGAACTACCAAAAAGAGAGTGAGTGCCACAAGCCCAAATTGAGTGCCTCCGTGATGAGCAAAAAGAAGAACTTAGTTCTATTTGCCACCAAACGTGAGATAAGAGAAGTGTATGAGAACCCATCTAGTGGGATACACTACTTCCTTTTGTGCAAGGACGAGGAACCAAAAGCTAACACCTCTCACACTCTAACTTTAGTGTTGTCTTCTCTTTTACAGGAATTCCAAGATATTTTCCCCGACGAGCTACCTCCGGGACTACCTCCACTACGAGGAATCGAGCACCGCATCGACCTCATCCCCGGAGCACCACTTCCGAACAAAGCTCCCTACCGCGTCAACCCCGAAGAAACCAAAGAAATACAAAGGCAAGTAAAACATCCCATAGACCATGGACATGTGCATGAAAAATTGAGTCCTTGTGTCGTTCCGGTCATTTTTGTGCCAAAACGAGATGGTAGGTTTCGCATGTGTTCCGATTGTAGACCTATCAATGCTATCACCATTCGCTATAGGTATCACATTCCATGCCTTGATGATATGCTTGATGAACATAGTGGTGCCACTATTTTTTCCAAAATTGATCTTAAAAGTGGTTACTATCAAATCCGCATACAAGAGTGTGATGAATGGAAGACCGCTTTCAAAACAAATTTGGTTTGTATGAGTGGTTAGTTATGCCTATGGGTTTATCGGAAGCACCGGGTACTTTCATGCGTCTTATGAATCATGTGTTTCGTGCTTACATTGGTGAGTTTGTTGTGGTCTACTTCAACGATATCCTTGTTTATAGCAAATCTCTTAAAGATCATGTCACCCATGTTCGAACCACTTTGCAGACTCTTCGAAAAGAGCGTCTCTATGCTAACACGGAAAAATGCCTTTTTGGCGTTGATAAGCTCGTTTTCTTGGGTTTTGTTGTTTCCTCTAAGGGTGTTCATGTTGATGAATTTAAGATCAATGCTATTAAAACTTGGCCACAACCAACCAACTTGCATCAAGTGCGTAGCTTCCTTGGTTTAGCCGGTTTCTACCGTAGATTTGTGAAGGACTTTAGCACCATTGCTTCACCTTTTCATGCTTTGTGCAAGAAAAATGCGCCTTTTGTTTTGGGACCATCCCAAGATACTGCTTTCAATGAGCTTACGAATTTGCTTACTCATGCTCCCATGCTTGCATTACCCAACTTTGACAAACCCTTTAAGATTCATTGCGATGCTAGTGGTAATGGCATAGGAGTTGTGTTAACGCAAGAGAAGCACCCCATAGCTTATTTCAGTGAGAAACTTTCCGAGCACAACTCAATTACCCCATCTATGACAAAGAGTCATATGCTTTAGTGCGAGTTTTGCATGAATATGAAGATTATCTTATCCCTCATGAATTTATCATTCATACCGATTATAAAACGCTTAAATACCTTAAGGGTCAAACCAAGTTGAACAAGCATCATGCTAAATGGAGTGAATTCATTGAGTCTTTTCCTTATGTCATCAAGTACATCAAAGCTAAGGAAAATGTTGTTGCGGACGCTCTTTCCCGCATATGCATGCTTGTTACTCAACTTGAATTGGATATCATTGGCTTTGAGCACATAAAAGAACTGTATGCGCATGATCCTACTTTTGGTATTCCTTATGCCAAGTGTTTGACGCATACCTCTTGGGAATGCTATTACATTAAAGATGGATATCTTATGAGAGCTAACAAAATTTGCATCCTCGAGTCTTCTCTTCGTTTGTTGCTTTTGCAGGAATCTCCTAGAGGAGGACTAATGGGACATTTTGGACACGACAAGACATACTCTACGCTCTGCAAGAACTATTATTGGGCCAAGATGTTCCGTGACGTCAACCGCTTCACCAAGCGATGCTCTATATGTCGCAAAGCTAAGTCTAAAGCTCACTACCATGGCCTTTACATGCCCCTCCCAATTCCATATCAACCATGGGAAGATATTAGCATGGATTTTGTACTTGGATTGCCTAGAACTAGAAATGGAAAGGATTCGGTATTTGTTGTTGTGGACCGATTCTCTAAGATGGCATATTTCATTCCTTGCAACAAGATAGACGATGCTTCACATGCTGCCAATATCTTTTGTAGGGAAATCTTACGGCTATGTGGAGTGCCAAAGACGATTGTCTCGGACCGCGAGGTCAAGTTCTTGAGTTACTTTTGGAAGACCCTTCACAAACCGAGGGCCATACGGAGGTGACCAACCGAACACTCTCCGCTCTACTTCGCGTGCTAATCAAGAAGAACATCAAGGAGTGGGAGGAGTGTCTACCTATCGCCGAGTTCGCCTACAACCGCGCAAGACACTCAACTACCGGCAGGTCCCCCTTCGAGGTCGTCTATGGATTCAACCCCTTGTCCCCTTTGGACATTCTCCCTCTACCACTACAAGAGCGCATCAATATGGACGCAAGTGCACGTGTGAACCATCTCAAGAAGGTGCATGAAGATACAAGGCTCGCCATCGAGCGCCAAGTACAATGACTTGCGACCAAGCTCAACATCAACAAACACCCCATGGTGTTCAACATTGGAGATCTTGTGTGGCTACACCTTCGCAAGGACCGCTTCCCCCATGAACGCAAGTCCAAAATTCGACCACGAGCGGATGGACCCTTCAAGGTGCTTGAATGCTACAACAAAAATGCCTACAAGATCGACATTCCAGGCAGCAAGTACCCCGTGAGCGACATCTTCAACGTCAAAGATCTCTCGCCCTACCATGGTGATGAGGATCTCGATCCGAGGTCGGATCTTCCCCAAGGAGGGGAGATGATGCGGAGCATCATACGGTCATCCCCATGGACCTACCATCGTCTCATCAAGTGCCAAGAGGACCCATGACACGAGCACGAGCTAGAGCTCTCAAGAATGAGGTGACTTCTTTCCTTGGTGATATCACATATGATCCACTCGAGACACGGCTACTACCTAAGTCCGAGATATTATGCATGATTAGGTATCAAGAGGACCCTCTCGAAGATGCACGTGAACACGTACAAGTCCCCAAGTTCACGGATGAAGAAAACCAACGGAAGGAGTCAAGAACACCTCCCAGGCCCCGGACATCCGGCCCCTGGAGCGTCGTCCACCACAGCTGCACAACCGCCAAGCATCTACAAGCCCCAGACATCCGGCCCCGCCAGCCCGGACATCCCGCCCTTCCCGAGCTCCCGGAAATCCGGCCTCCAGCCCGGATATCCGGACACCACCAAACCCGAGAGCAACAAGGCCAGCCACTCCAGCACGGACATCCGGCCCTGCATGAAAGCCCAGACATCCGGCCCGACGCCCGGACGTTCGGCCTCCCCTGTCTGCGCACAGTGTAAGGGCCCGAGGCCCGTGTACCCCTTCGCCCACCTAGACTATATATACTCTTCTCCTACTTATGTTTTAGGGTTAGCATTGTGATAGCTCATTTGAGAGGTAGAGCCTCGCTCATCCATATCGGATCTACTCCTTGAGAGAGACCGCAGCCCCTCTACAGAGAAGATCCATCTTGGATTCAAGACCCCCTTTTGGGCGGCCCCATCAAGACCTCCTCACAGAGAAGAACCATTTACCCCTTGTATTGTCCCTTGTTGACTTTGGATTGTGTATCTCCTTTGTGTTTCAAGAATCTAGCACATGTGTGACCGGATCTTGTTGGTTTGAGTGTTTCCATTGTGTTCCCCTTTGTGTTTTCCCCTCGTGTTCCTCGTGTTCTTCGCGGGATCTGCTCCTTTCATGAAAGATCGGCCATCTAGGGTTCGACCCTACATCACTTGGGGGCCAACAAACTCGGAGCCCGCCAAGATCCTTGCTAGCAAGACCCAAAATGCCACTGCTCCACCTCATCATACACATGTCACTAATCAGTGCGGTGTCGAACCCTCAAATGGCCTGGTGTATCTTGTCAGGCACGTGGAAACATGCTGAAGAAGAGATTAGATTTATTGACACCCGTCTAGATGGTGTGTCACACTAATAAGGAGAAGATGGGTAAGTGGTGCAGCAGGCTTGCCGGGCCTCAACCTCAGCATGACACCTAGCAGTGCATTTAATGCACTTTGTCCTAACTGCCAGAGTTAGGTATGCTAGCACTGTTAGCTATCTTATCACACAAAAATGACTATTTTGCCACTATGGTCGCCACTTAAGCTATAAAAGGAGGCCTGAGGCAACCTAGCAAGGGGTTTGAATATTAGATTCCCAAACACTTGTATGTACACACTACTCCCCCTGAGGCACCCTTGCCGGGATAGAGCATGTTGTGTCTTCGTGTTCCTCCAGATCAATCCACCACAGCAGGAGTAGGGTTTTACACTGCAAAGCAGCCCAAACCTAGGTAAAAGAGAGATGTCCATTGCCGCACTGCCCGGCCGTTTCTGCTCTTTGTGCAATGTGACCATCCCCTTGCCGAACCACAAAGGAGCACCCCTGCCCCATAGGGGATCGTGCTTCCATGCCGACAGTTGGGATCCGATGAAGTTCGAGTTTATGATCAGATTTATATCCATGAATATTACTTGAGTCTTCTTTGATCTCTTATATGTAGGATTATTTATAGCCTCGTATTTCTTCTCCGAATCTTTGGTTTAGTTAGGCTAACTAGATTGATTTTTCTTGCAATGGAAAGTGGTGCTTTGTGATGGGTTTGATCTTGCGGTGTCCTCACCCAGTGACACAAGGGGTAGTGAAGCACGCATGTATCATTGCTATTAAGGATAAAAGATAGGGTCTATTCCCTACATGAATAGATCTTGTCTACATCATGCCATCGTTCTTATTGCATTACTCCATTTTTTTAATGAACTTAATATACTAGATGCATGCTGGATAGCAGTCGATGTGTGGAGTAATAGTAGTAGATGCCTATATTCATGATCATTGCCTTGGATATTGTCATAATTATTTGTTCTTATATCAATTGCCCAATAGTAATTTGTTTACCCATCGTATGCTATTTTCTTGAGAGAAGCCACTAGTGAAATCTACAGCCCCCGAGTCTATCTTTTACCATATTGCTTTCAGATCTATCTTTTGTCATATTTTTTTTGGATTTATTATTCCAAAAAACCCCAAAACACCTTGCTGCACTTTTTCTTTACTTATTTTATTTCGTGTTTTACTTAGATCTATTTATCCAATCTCATACAAATTAATCTATCTTTTAACCGAGGAGGGATTGACAACCCCTCTTACGTGTCAGGTTGCAAGTATTTGTTCTTCATGAGCATGTACCGTTTATGTCGGCGTCCTGGGACCGGGGGTACCCAGACTTGCCTACCTGCGGCCATGGTGTGGCTCCATTGACGGCCTGGTACGACCCAGCTTCAGTAACAACAACCCAAGACCCTCGCGAGGCAGACGACACCAAGACCTCCCTGGGGGCAGCCTCACCAGGCCGGCTCCCGTGGAGCGGAGATATCAATGCAAGGTGCACCTCGCGAGGTTCACAGGACGTGAGTCATGACGACCAAGGCCGGGAGGGCGTAGTGTACCAGTTTCCTCTTTTGGTGCTAAGGAGGCAGGTGCGGGCGTGGAGTCCCGAGGAATCAAGCAAAGGTTTCTGTTTCAGTGCAACAAGACCAAGACCGCCAGGACGGCAGGACGGACGTCATCGCGGAGCCCACCGCAGGTGAAGACCATTTTTGTTAGGATAACTTGTACTAGTTGTCTTCCTTTGAATTTGGCCGTTGTGGCATCCCTTCCCGCCAATAGTTGGGAAGAGGACCAAGGCCACTATAAATAGGACCTAGCCGCCACCATAGATGGGATTGAATCCATTCCACCCTGACCACCTCACTAGCTGATCGAGCCCAAGAACACCTCACCTCCTGAGGCTGTTCATCCATGGTACTAGTTCATCCACAGCCCCTCGACGCCAATCCACCACAAAGCAGGAGTAGGGTTTTACACCATGAGGTGGCCCGAACCTGGGTAAGCTGTCGTGTCTCTTGTCCATTTGGTTCGTCAAGCTAGGACGTGGAATCGGAGTGTAGGCAGATTGGGGAGGACGATTTCTTTGCACGCACCCCAGAGTTCGAGCCTCTCAAGTGTCCGCGGAACCACGAATGTGACATTTGGCACGCCAGGTATGGATGCGTCAGTGAGCCGCCACTCCATCCACCACGTTGCGCTGTTCGGCTCTCATGGCGGACACTTCTCCATCGACTAGCCCGATGCGCGCCCTCACAGGATCCGAGGGCCTCCGAGCCTTCACCCCCGCCCACCGGCGGGTGCAGTGGCCGCCTAATATTCAGGCCGGAGATGCCGCCCCGCTATGACGGTGCGACGGACCCGACGGCCTTCCTTCAGGCGTGCAAGGAAGCCGTTTGGGAGGCTGGTGGCGACGACAAGGGCATGGCCAACAGGCTTCCCATGGCCCTCGCAAGCGCACCGCGTGCCAGGCTGCTCATCCTACCGGGATCTTCTGTGGCTTCCTGGGAAGAGCTGTGCGGCCTCTTCGTCGTGCTCTTTGCGGCACCAGCACACCACGTCGTTGCAGCTCTCCTCGGCGGCTCGCTGGCGCCGCCCTCTGACCGCCATGTCAAGCAGTTCTTCCGTCAGGTGTACGCCGCCCACGTGCCTCAGGGAACTCCTCCAGGATGGGCAGCACCCAAGGCTAACCTCACCTTCGACTCAAGAGATCACCCCGCGACCACCGCGGTCGCCAGCCTGCTCCCGATGCTTTGCACCCCCACCATCTGCAACATGGCAGTCACCAAGACACTCATCGACGGCGGGGCTGGCCTCAACGTACTCTCTGTGGAAGCTTTCGGCTTGCTCCATGTGCCAGATGGCTGTCTCTAGCCCACCAAGCCCTTCTCTGGAGTCATTGACGGCTCCACCTGCCCCTAGGGCAGATCCGCCTCCCAGTCACCTTCGGCACCCGCAAAAACTACCACACCGAGCTCATCGACTTCGACATGGCTCGCATCTGTCGGATTACGGGTTCCGGCAAACCCTTGAGAGGTTAGAACTCTGTATTGTGCACGAAGAACACTCTCTTCCCGACTCACTCACTACACGATTCCACAGCCTAGCTCGACGAACCCAAAGAACAAGAGACACGGGGGTTTATACTGGTTCGGGCCACCTTGCGGTGTAATACCCTACTCTAGTTTGTGGGTGGATTGCCTCGAGGGGTTGAGGATGAACTAGCACAGTGGATGAGCAGCCTCAGGAGTTGAGGTGTTCTTGGGCTCGATGAGCTGGTGGTTGAGAGGATGATCTCAAAATGATCCGTCCCCTCTACGTTGGTGGCTAGGTCCTCTTACCAAATGTTTAGGAGGGAAGGGAACCCACAACGGCCAAGTTTGAAGGGGGACAACTAGTAGAAGCTATCTTGACAAAAGTAGTCTTCACCTGCTAAAGGCTCTAGTGGTAACGCTGCTCTGGGCTCCGCAATGACCTCCGTCCTACCGTCCTGCTGGTCTTGGTCTTGTTGCACATATATGGAAACCTTTGCCTGATTCCTTGGGACCCTGCGCCTGTGCTTACCTCCTTAGCACCAAAGAGGAAAGTGGTACACTATGACCGCTGGCGCCCACCTGGCCTTGGTCATCATGCCTCACGTCACACGAACCTCGCGAGGTGCCCCTTGGATAGATATCTTCGCTCCTCGGGAGCCTGCCTAGGGAGGCTGCCCCTAGGGAGGCCTTGGTGTCGCCCACCTCACGAGGCTGGGCCCGTCGCGAGGGTTTTGAGTTGTTGCTGCTGAAGATGGGCCATACCGGGCCGTTGAGGGAGCCACGCCACGGGCCGCAGGCAGGCAAGTCTGGGTACCCCTATTCCCAGGACGCCGATAGTAGCCCCCGGGCCCAAGGCGCGCTCGAGTTTGGCTTCGAGGCGAAGCCAAAGGGCAAGTGCGGAGTGACGAGGGCCCCAACCGCCTACGGCCTTGGTTGACGCATGGCGATTGATGGGACGTGGGTGCCTCCACTTCCCCACATAGCCTTGATATACGCCCGGCTTGGCGGCCGCTGCCATCGGCTCAATTCCATCTTCGTTGCTCACCATGAGCTTCCTCGACCCTTACACTTTTCAGTTTCTCCTTGTCGCCATGGCGCCAAAGTCTGCAAGGAAGAAGAAGGCGAAGAGCCATGCCCTGGCTGAGCCTTCACCAGCATTCGAGCCGGCCATTGAGCGGTCGGTGGTGGTCAACCAAGAGATGCTGGACAAGGTTCAGCTAGCGCTCGCCTCAGATTCCAACGAATGGAGGGCTACGGTGGCTTGGCCTGGCTACCGCGCCACGATTGATATGACAGCCACCGAGATCCCTATTCATCTTCATGCCCTCTGGGCCGGCCTGATTCCCCCTTTTTCTGTTTTCTTCATCTGGATCCCCAATCTATCGTACTCCTTGATGTCTTCGCCTTCTTCTGTGAGGCCATGGTGGGCATCGCTCCTTCCGTGTCCTTGCTTCGCCATTTCTTCTTTCTTCATCAGACCGATGACCGTCAGCGCTCAGGATTGAAAGTGCTAGTGATCGACTAGAGGGGGGTGAATAGGCGATTTTTATAAAAGTCTTCAAAACATGTAAGTTTCGAAGACAAACGATAGAAATAAACCTATTACCATGCAGCGGAAGGTAGACTACACTAAGCAAGCCATAGTCAAGTATTCAATGAAGTGAAAGCACAATGACTAATAGCAGCTAGGCAGTATAGATCAGGTAGGAAGATAGTGTGAAGCCAATCAGGACAATCAGTTACTCAGTGAAGACAAAAGATAATGCAATCATACAATGACTTCACCAGGGCCAACAGTAAGTAAAGGAAAGGGAAGGATGAAACCAGTGACTCGCTGAAGACAATGATTTGTTGGACCAGTTCCAGTTGCTGTGACAACTGTACGTCTGGTTAGGGAGGCTGACATTCAACTCAGAAGACCACGTCTTCACCTTATTCCCCTTGAGCTAAGGACACCCAGTCCTCGCCCAATCACTCTGGTAAGTCTTCAAGGTAGACTTCCAAACCTTCACAGACTTCATTCACCGGCGATCCACAATGACTCTTGGATGCTCAGAACGCGACGCCTAACCGGTTGGAGGATTCACAGTCCTCAAGTGTAATAAGTCTTCAGATCATACAGATAGGAAGACTTAAGTGATGCCTAACACTCTCTGGCTCTGGGTGGTTAGGTCTTTATCCTCGCAAGGAATTCTCTCTCAAAGGCTTCGAGGTGGGTGGCTCTCAAACGACAAAAGCCGTACACTAACTCTGAGCAGCCAACCGCTTATGGTTGTAGGGGGTGGGCTATTTATAGCTACTAGGCAACCCGACCTGATTTGTCCGAAATGACCCTGGGTCACTAAGGAACTGACACGTGTTCCAACGGTCAGATTTCAAACACACGCGGCAACTTTACTTGGGCTACAAGCAAAGGTGACTCATCCAGCTATGTATAAGATTTTCTCTCATTTTCTTCGCTCGAAGACATAGGATTTTGGTTGAGCATCACTTCAGTCACTCTGACTTTGTTCACTTGGACCCCACTTAACAGTACGGTGGTTCCTATGACTCAACAAAGAAGAAGAGGAGACAACGAAACAACTAAGTCTTCGCGCCCCATAGTCTTCATGCAATGTCTTCTCTTGTCATAGTCTTCAATGTGAATATCTACACATACCACCATTGTCTTCAATGTCTTCATACATTTTTAGGGGTCATCTCCGGTAGATAAACCAAATCAATGAGGGACTACTACTTGTGTTATCCTGCAATTCTCACAAACACATTAGTCCCTCAACCAGGTTTGTCGTCAATACTCCAAAACCAACTAGGGTGGCACTAGATGCACTTACAATGTCCCCCTTTTTGGTGATTGATGACAAACTGGTTAAAGTTTTCAACGGGTATAAAAGTATGTGAAATGTAAAGGATTTAGGTATTGTCTTCATAAGTGGAAAAGGCTCCCCCTGAAGATGTGCATATAAGTAATTTGCTTTTGGAATGCAAATGCACATGGCAGGTTGTACTTGTGGAGATCCCCTTCAACTTATGACGACAATTCATCATGCATGAAAAGTATGTGAAGATAATGACATGCATAATGAAAAATGGACGTTTGCAGAATGACCTAAGTGCGGAAGTTATCATCGCACATGCGGAATTTATCATCGCATCACAGAATAGCAAATAAGTAGCAGACGACCATCGAGTTTAAGTGTTACAACTCAAAGAACCAAATGTATCAAAAAGCGAGAGTTGTAAACACTAGGCAAAATATAAAATCACCACCCATATGGACCTGCTTGAAGACTATCAAACTCATATGCTTCTCCCCCTTTTGTCAGTAAGGACCAAAAAGGTTTGAAGACATAGAGCACCTACTCGTTCCCATGAGGAGTTGGTGAAGCAGCAGGGTCGTCGGTGTTGGTTGGCGGTGCAGACGAACTTGGTGCAGTGTTGATTCGCGCTGAAGGTGGTGAAGTAGCATCGTCTTCATCATCGATGACACGTGCATTCACTGTTGCAGCAGAGGAGGAGAACTCAGAGTCTTCAAGAGACGGAGTACGCCGCAGCACAGTCCTTCTCGGAGGTGTTGAGTCAAACTTGAAGCGTTCAGAGAAGCCATCATCTTGAAGATCATCTTCAGAACACATAAGCGTCAGCCCTTTCCATGTACGCCGACAAGTTTCATGGGCGACAAAGGCATTCTTGGTGGCAAGGTTGCGAATCCTGTTTACGTCCACCAAGAGGCTTTTCATTTGGCGCTTCAGCCAGTCATGATGCTTATCCTGTTTCTGATGAAGGGCGACCAGAAGCTCTCGGTCATTGAGAACACGAGATCGCTTCTTAGGCCGTTGTGCAATGGTGCTTTCAGTGGCTTCAGTGAGGGCATGATGAGGTGCACGGGTAGTACCAGCCAGAGGATAAACACGAGTGACTGCTTCGACTCCTTCAATGTGTTGTGAGAAGCTTTTATTATCAGTATTTTGAAGACTAAGGGGCTCCTTGGCAGGCTCTGGATAGATGGCTTCTGACATATCGACGTCAGGCAGAAAAATCAGATGATTGCGAGCTGAGGGCTGATAGGTGACAGCTGGGTGTAGTTTGATCAGACGCATAATCCATGGAGCATAAAATTTCAAGCCAAAGATAACAGATCCTGATGCAGCAAGTTGGCGGATGAAGAAGTCTTGTGCATTGAAGCTTTTGCCGTGAAGAATATGGAAGACCAAAGTCTTCATTGCACCTTCATGCTTTGCATGTGGAGAATGTCCTTTGATGGGCCAGAGAGTTCGCCTTATAATGTGATAGATAGTACGTGGCAGATACTCAAGGTCTTCAACAAAGAACTCCTTAGGATATTCAGCATCGGGAGGCAAACGCTTCATCATGCTAAGCATCTGACTCATGTTGGGTTCAGGCTTGTGAAAAATGCTTTCCATAGCAGCACCGTGAAGCTGACAACCAGGTTCATAAAGATCACCTGGAGTGGGCAGGCCAGTGAGCTCAATGACATCAAAGGATTTGGCTTCATGATGAACATTGTCTGTCATCCACTCAAGGACCCAAGTATTCGGATCCCTGTTGTAGCCACAAATATGAAGAGTGGCATAGAATTGGAGCAACAATACTTCGTTCCAGTGCTCCTTGCCAGTGACGAACTGCAACAAGCTAGACTCTCTGAAGCAATCCAGTGCTTCGTCCAAACAGGGCAGGCCAGTTATGGCTTCAGTGTCAAGACGCATATGTGGAAAAATGCGACCTTGATTGTATAAGATGCATGAGTAATAACTGCACTGCTGATAGCTCCAGAACTGATCAGAAGATATTCTTACCTTAGAGTAGGTGTTCTTGGCGCTATCAAAGAAGGTGTTATGTGCTTTGAAGCCATTGATATTGAATGATCCGGGTGCAGATGCAGTGCCTGGAAACCTAGGCAGCCTTGGCATTGGCTTCTAAACCTGAGGCTTGCGCTCAACGTGATAGTCAAATTGGGGACCAGCAGCAGGTGGAGGAACAAGAAGAGGCCATTTGACAGTGATAAGTTGGCCATAGTTGTATGATTGCTCGATAGTATGTGGCCTTGGTGGCGGAACAGGAGCAGTGGTATCAACAGAGGCGTCAGGCTGCACATCTATTGTAGGTGCATCATTGGCTTCTGGCACAGTGTTTGGTGCAGGCTCCACATTGTCTTCAGCCATGACCACATCATTGGCTTCAGTGGTTTTAGTGTGGCAGCCTCAGGATTCTCAACCTCCACTTGAGGAGCTGGAGGGTCGGGCACCGACATGTTCACTTCAGGAACATCTTCTTCAGTGATGGGGGGAGTAGGGACACGTTCTTTTGCTTGTTTTTCTTCAGCTGATGCAGCCGGATTGTCTTCAGCAACTTTAGCTTCAGACTCGGAGATATTCAAAGTAGGAGTGGCTTCTGGGAACACCTGACGTGCAACAGATTGGTGGTGCACTTCTCCTTCTGGAACGCTCGAAAGAGGGACTTGGGGCCTTGGTCCTTTGCGAAGCCTGCGTAACGCTGGCGACGCCTGTGGAGATGGAGTTGGCTGGGCCTCAAAGTCATCTTCTTCTTCTTGCACTGGTGAGGTGACTTGTTGTTGGGGAGTACTCGGGGTGTCTTGTTATTGTGGGTGATCAGCCCATGATGCATCCCGAGCAATTGGCGTCAGAGGACGACCAATGCTGATGAGTTCGTTGTTCGTGAGAACAGGCAATGATACCAAGTTGTGCTCGATCTGAGGAAGAACTACATCATCTTCAACATTGTCAGGGTGACCAATGTCTTCAGCAGCAGTGGGGTCAACTGCTGGAATGTCTTCAGCTTCAGGAGCCTCTGTGGAAGCAGGCTTATGAACTACCATCCGTCGTTCTTGATGCGAAGAGTCAGGACGAGCAACCAAGATGGGCTCGACAACAAGGGGCTCTGTGGGAGCAGCCCGATCTTTCTTGGTTTTGCACTTCTTCTTGGAGGGAGCGACATCAGAAGCTTCAGGATTTTTCCTCTTTCTGGCTTCAGCCTCGGCAGCCCTTCTCTTTTTCAGTTCTGAAGCGATTGACTTGACCTTTGGCTTCGAGCCGGACATGCTGCTTGGGAAGACAATGCGAGGTTCTTCCCGCCTTGAAGGTGCAGATTTGTCAGTCGATGGCTTCTCTTCTTTGCAGACATTCTGGGGTCGATTCCAGGATGCCCAAGAGCCTTGCGCTTCTCAGCTTCATTGTAGGCTTGCACGCACTTGTCAGCCAGACTCTTCATGCGCTCACGAGAACCTTTAGCTTCTTCTCGTTTCTTGAGAAAAGCTTCCTTGAGCTCGTGCAGCATAACCTTGAAGTTTTTGACATCTTGCACGCTGAACTTTGCCATGTGCTTCTTGAACTGATCTTTCTCATAGTCGATCTTGTGCTTTAGTTCAACGATGCGCTGAGCTAGAGCTAGCTTAGAAGCAATGGCGCCATTGAAACAGACGCTAAGGCCAATTGGAAGTTGCAGGTCCACAAAGCTGAGATTGGGGGTTTCAAACCACTCATCAATGAAGTTGTGGATGATTGCCATGTCAAAGAGAGGCAAATCATTGAAGATTTCTGCTTCTTCCTTGCTCTTAATTAGTTGCTCAAGAGCGTCATCTGCAATATCTTCATCACTGGACAGATCAATGTATTCGTCTCGCAGAATGGCAGCAGGGGTCAATGCCTGATCAATATTCTTTTTCATCTCCGTCTTCTTGGAGATACGTGATAGATCTTCGGAATGCACACTGTCTTCAGGAGGTGCAGTAGCCAGTGGCTTCGCACGTGAAGCTTTTGGAGGAGCAGCTGACTTTGCAGCTTTAGACTTCTTTTGCTTCTGCGGCTTTGGAGTATGAGCTGGGGCTTCATCAGTGTCGGCATCATCATCAGAATGATCCACTTTGGCATCTTGAAGAGAAATGTGAGTGATAAGGCCTTCAAGGTTGTAGAAAGGTCCGATGATATTGGGTTCAGCATGCCGTGTGCCGTCAGCCCGGGGAGCAGAAGGACCAGGGTTGAAGTCTAGTCCCAATGACTTCTTGTTTTCCTTGGCCGATGCCTTTCCGTGCTGGAAGTTGCGCTTGAAGAGATTATCATCACGACACTAGAGCAGTGATGATGGGTCGGCATTTTCAGGCTGTGGTCCACGGACCATACAGGGATAGAAACCCTGAGCAATAGCTTCAGCTCTAGTCTTGGGTGGAAGGCTTCGGAAGAGAATATCACCCCAAGGACTCTTGATGGCATTCTTCTCAGCATACTCCTGGGTCACAAACTTGTATTTAAACCATTGTTCGGCCCAATATCTTCGAATCCATTGGATTCGTGTCTTGCGCTGATTGTAATCCTCTTCTGGATCTTTCTTGTACAGCTCTGAGAGGTCATCAGGTAGATTTCTTGATGTTACCCCTCGACGCTGTCTGCCACCCTTCCTTGCTGATTTCTCTATAGCCATGAACTTCAAACTGAACGGCTTCAATACGTTCAAACACTTCAAAGGCTTCCGCTTGCTGGTCAAACAGGAACTGGCTTCGGGAGAGTTAATGTGATGTTGTAAGAATTCTGCAAACGAATGCAGACTATGAGAAACAAGGGATTCTCCCATGGACATGTAGCTGTGACAGCATTAGAGATGCGAGGGAAGGGGAGAGGTCATATGCATTCTTAAAAGATTTTGAAGATAAATCAGTTTGAAGACATTGACCTCATGGTGCAAAGACATTCACTTATGTGTTTGAAGTTGGTTCCAGATTTGTACGAATCCAGGAATAGGTACAAGTGAGGAATCTAACTCGTTATGAAGGTTAAGTGAATATACTAGGCATTATATGAGATGCAGACAGGATAGATCTAACAATGAGTAGGCAGAAACCACTTTCGGTAAACAGGATGAATCTTTTAGGATCAAAAAGATGGTAAAAAGAGAGTTTTATTTACCACAAGATGAACTGCTAGATGGGAAGAGTAGGAGACTGAGCCGTTCAATCCACCGTGCCCTAACTTGGCGAGGGAGGACACCTACAGCGGCGGCGGAGAGGACGATGACTGCGGCCGACGTGAGGACGGCGTCGGTGAAGTCGCGGCAGCTAAGCGCTTCGTCGCCGGCGTCGTCGAGAGCTAGCGGTGGCGCTAGGGTTTTGACGAGGTGGAGAGGTGGAAGAAGGTTTTCTTGACCGTAGGGGACATGTATTTATAATGAAGTATGCGGCACAGTGTAATTACGCAGGTGCCCCTGGCGGTCCACATCTGAGGGACACGTGGCAAGCATGCAATATACTCGGAGTTGTCCCACGTTCCCACGCCCGCCCGAACTATCGGATGGTCGTTCCGGCTTCTCCGGATTTCAGGCAATAAGGATAGAGCATTTAAAACAGACTTAATGTTTGTCTCTTTATCTTCTGCTGACAAGGACGCAGAGAAGACATTCGACAGTTTCAATAGAATGCATATGATTTGGACAAATAGAGTTTGAGATAGAAAGCATAGAGAGATTAGGGTCTGATCACATTCACTTAGTTCAAAAGATTCAACAAGGAAGACGTAGCTATAAGTGAATGTTGTAGAGGACAGAACACTAATATGTATATATCAGAAGACAATCAAATCAACATAGTGAAGATAATCATGAAGACAAGTTGAAATTGAAGACAAACCAAATGTGAAGACATAGAAAATGTAACACCATGAGTAAAACACTTCAAACAGAAGAATTTGGTGGTGGCGTTACCCACCGTATAGGAAGTATTAGACCCAGACACGGTGCACAATTATCGTGGCGCTCCGAAGTCAAATTCCACGTTAATGTATTCACACTCAGAATGTAAGTCTTCATTGATTGAAGATATACTTTACTTCGTGTGTTGCACATCTATGTCATCAACATGCTTAAGTGTTAGGATGTGTGCCTGATCACAAGACATTTGAGGATTCCAAGATATTTAGCTCACACCGTAACTTGCAAAACCTCTTCTCATCCAAGGGTTTGGTGAAGATATCTACCAATTGCTCTTCAGTGTTGACGTGTATGATATCAATATCTTCCTTCATAACATGATCTCTGAGAAAGTGATGACGAATTTCAATGTGCTTTGTCTTCAAGTGCTGAACTGGGTTGTTGGCAATCTTGATGGCGCTTTCGTCGTCGCAGTAGAGTGGCACTTGCTTCAGATGAATGCCATAGTCTTTGAGTGTTTGCTTCATCCATAGAAGCTGAGCGCAGCAAGATCCAGCAGCAATGTATTTAGATTCAGCAGTGGAGAGAGATACACAGTTCTGCTTCTTTGAAGACCAACATACAAGTGAGCGTCCCAGAAAATGACATGTGCCTGATGTAGACATGTGATCCACCTTGTCACCAGCATAATCAGCATCCGAGAATCCAACTAGATCAAACTCTGAGCCCTTTGGATACCATAATCCTAGTGTTGGGGTGTGAGCCAAATATCTGAGAATTCGCTTCACAGCTAAGTGATGTGATTCCTTTGGTGCCGCTTGGAACCGGGCACACATGCAAACACTAAGCATGATATCTGGCCTAGATGCACATAAATAAAGTAAGGAACCAATCATGGAGCGGTATACCTTTTGATCGAACTCTTTACCATTGTTGTCGGGACCCAGATGATGTTTGGCTGGCATTGGCGTCGTGAAGCCTTTGCAATCTTGCATCCCAAATTTCTTCAGGCAATCTTTGAGGTATTTCTCTTGAGATATAAAGATGTCGTTGCGTTGTTGACGTATTTGAAGACCAAGGAAGAACTTCAGCTCACCCATCATGGACATCTGATATTGCTCTTGCATCATATATCCAAACTCTTCACTGTATTTCTGATTGGTGCAGCCAAAGATAATGTCATCCACATATATTTGGCACACAAACAGTTCACCATCATATGTCTTCGTGAAGAGAGTGGGGTCGAGGGAACCAGGTTTGAAGCCTTTGCTCTTCAGGAAGTCTTTAAGTGTGTCATACCAAGCCAAAGGGGCTTGTTTGAGGCCATACAGTGCCTTGTTGAGCTTGTACACCATGTCAGGATGTTTTGGATCTTCAAAGCCAGGCGGTTGTGCAACATACACTTCTTCTTGAATCTTGCCATTGAGAAAAAGTGCTCTTCACATCCATTTGATACAGAAGAATGTTATGATGATTTGCGTAGGCCAGCAGTATGCGTATGGCTTCAAGCCTAGCCACAGGAGCAAATGTTTCATCGAAGTCAATCCCTTCAACTTGATTGTATCCTTGAGCAATGAGACGAGCTTTGTTTCTAACAACTTGACAATGCTCATCTTGCTTGTTGCGATATATCCATTTAGTGCCTATTATATTGTGCTTACGAGGATCAGGACGCTTAACCAGTTCCCATACATTATTCAGCTTAAATTGTTGAAGCTGTTATTGCATAGCTTGAATCCATTCAGGTTCCATGAAGGCTTCATCAACTTTCTTGGGTTCAGATATTGAGACGAATGCGAAGTGCCCACAGAAATTTGCTAGCTATGTTGCCCTTGAACGAGTGAGTGGACCTGGTGCATTGATGCTATCAATTATTCTCTCAATATGTACTTCATTTGCAACACGAGGATGTACAGGACGAAGATTTTTCTCTTGCTGATCATTGTCATCGTTAGAAGGATTGTCTTCAGGCTGAGCATTGTCTTCAGGTTGATCAGGTGCGGAGATGATAAGTTCCTCTTCAGGCTGAGCTTCAGATGGTATGATTTCTCCAGTTCCCATAAGTTTGATTGATTCACTGGATGGAACTTCATCCAGCACATTTGGCAAGTGCTCTCTTTGCGAGCCGTTAGTCTCATCGAACCGCACATCCATAGTTTCAACCACTTTATAGTGAAAGAGGTTGAAGACTCTGTACGAGTGTGAATCCTTTCCATATCCAAGCATAAAATATTCATGTGCTTTCGATACAAATTTTGAAGTGTGATGTGGATCCTTGATCTAGCACCTGGCACCAAATACTCTGAAGTAACTGACATTTGGCTTCTTTCCAGTAAGGAGCTCATAGGATGTCTTGTTGAGAAGCTTGTGAATATAAACACGGTTGATGATATGGCATGCAGTATCAATGGCTTCAGGCCAGAATTTTCTTGGAGTCTTGTATTCATCAAGCATCGTCCGGGCCATCTCAATAAGTGTTCTGTTCTTGCGTTCCACGACGCCATTCTCCTGCGGCGTGTACGGAGCTGAGAATTCATGTGTGATGCCCAAAGTATCAAGATACGTATCTAGACCAGTGTTCTTGAATTCAGTGCCATTGTCACTTCTGATGTGCTTTATCCTGACGCCATAGTTGTTCATGGCTCGATTGGCGAAGCGTCTGAAGACATCCTACACTTCAGTCTTGTAGAGGATTATATGCACCCAAGTATATCTTGAATAATCATCAACAATGACAAAGCCATAGAGACAAGCAGTAGTAGTAAGAGTTGAGTAATGAGTGGGACCGAAAAGGTCCATGTGGAGTAGTTCGAAGGGTTGAGTCGTTGTCATGATTGTCTTCGAGGGATGCTTGGCCCTCGTCATCTTTCCTGCTTCACATGCACCGCATAAGTGATCCTTCTTGAACTTGACGCCCTCGATGCCTATGACATGCTTCTTTCTTGCAAGAGTGTGCAAGTTCCTCATGCCAGCATGCCCTAGCCTCCGATGCCAGAGCCAGCATTCTGAAGCTTTTGCTAGAAGACATATGGCAAGTTGTGGTTCTGCTGAGAAATCTACCATGTACAAATCATCTTTCTGATACCCTTCAAAAACTAGAGACTTGTCAGATTCCATTAGAACAAGGCAACGATATTTTCCAAACATCACAATCATGTTTAAATCGCAAAGCATTGAGACAAACATTAAGTTGAAACCAAGGGATTCAACAAGCATGACTTTATCCATGTGTTGATCCCTTGAGATTGCAACTCTACCTAGACCCAATACCTTGCTTTTACCAGTGTCAGCAAATGTGTCGTGTCGTACCCTACAGTGCAGTTAGGGGGATAGGCTTCACGAAGAGAATTGTGAAGCATAAACATTTGACGAGCAAGTGGATTATGAAAGCTTAGATCAAGGTTAGGACTGATCGGGCAAGTAGCAAGTGACTCAGGAACAAAATACATAATAAGACCATTTGGGCATTTGATCTTGCGCCCTATAAGATGTTTAAGGTCCCCAGCAATAGCTTCAGACAATTTTGGTTTCCGGCTGGAGACCTTTCCCTGCAAAAGAGAGTTAAGCTTTCTTAGCCACCCCCATCTTCAAGGGTGGCTTCGAAGCAATGAGTCCAAGTGCAGCATCTGAGAACTTTGGCTTTGGAGCCCTAGCAAAAAGTCTTGCAGGTGGACAATAGTAATCATAAGAATAAGCAGTGTAGTTCTTGGTCTTATGAACGTGGCGGTTTGATGAAACGCGCTCATATTCATAGGTCTGAGTATGGCTTCCCTGCAAAACATTTGCATTAGTGCGACTTAGGTGAGTCCTTTGTCTGTATGAAGCCTTTGGACCATATGAAGCCTGTGGTCTAGGGTTTGTCTTCTTCACTTGTGGTGTCATGACGACATTCACAGGAAGATTCTCCAAACACCTTTTAGGCACCCAGACTTTCTTCATAGGCGGCCCATTCCTGCAGTTAGTACCAACATACCTGGCAAACACTTCACCATTCTGATTCTTAAACAATTTATAGTTTGCATCAAAGGATTCATCAATAACAATGGGATTAGCACAAGTGAAGCCAGATAGGGTGGATGGATCCACTGAAGGTTCCTTTGTAGCAACCCATGTGGTTTTCGGGTACTGCTCAGGTTTCTAGTAAGAGCCATCAGCATTCATTTTCCTTTCGAACCCAACACCCTCTTTCCTAGGGTTTCGGTTCAGGATCTTCCTTTTGAGAACATCACATAGTGTCTGATGCCCTTTGAGACTTTTGAACATCCCTGTTTCAAGCAATGTCTTCAACCTAGCATTCTCATCAGCAATAGCAGTGGCATCCTCAGCAGAGGGGTTAGTTACCACATCAGCAGTTGAAGATATTGAAACAGAAGCAGCGGTAGAACATTCAGCAACAGAAGTAGTGTTATCACGCTCAATGCATTTAAGACATGGTGGTTCAAATCCTTCCTGAGCGGAACTGATCTGTTTGACGCGAAGTGACTCGTTTTCCTTTTGAAGATCTTCATGAGCCGCTCTCAATTTCTCAAGATATTGCTTCCTTTGAAGATAATCATAGGAAAGCTTTTCATGAGTTGTTGAGAGCGTTTCATGACGACTTTCAAGTTCCTCATACTTAACATGAAGATTTTTTATGTCTTCAATTAAGGACTGAGATCGAGTCATTTCAGCGTCTAATAGGTCATCGCTTTTGTCTAATTGTTTTTGAATATTTTCCATAGCTTTCTGTTGTTCAGTTGCGATTTTAGCAAGTGTTTTGTAGCTGGGTTTGGAACCACAATCAGAGTCATCTTCACTTGATGTTTGATAGTGAGTGGCGCGTGAGTTTACCTTGGCACCGCGTGCCATGAAGCAGTAAGTGGGAGTGGAGTTGTCCTTGTCATTAGCATCGGTGTTGGTGACGAAGTCATTGCCTTCAGTGTTGAAGATGGACTTGGCAATGTAGGCTGTTGCCAGACTTGCAACGCCATACTCGGACTCCTCCTCAGACTCCACCTCTGCCTCCTCAGAAGCAGACTCCTCCTCTAAATCCATTTCCTTGCTGACAAACACGCGGGCTTTGCCAGATGAGCTCTTCTTGTGTGATGAAGACTTTGAGGAAGACTTGGAAGAAGACTTTGAGTATTTCTTCTTCTTCTTGTCGTCAGAATCATACTCCTTGCTCTTCTTCTTCTTGTTGTTCTCATTGTCCCATTGCGGACACTCAGAGATGTAGTGACCAGATTTCTTGCACTTGTGGCATGTTCTCTTCTTGTAGTCATGAGCAGAAGCTTCATCATTTCTTGAGATGGATCGTGAAGACTTTCTGAAGTCTTTCTTCTTGTTGAATCTCTGGAACTTCTTCACAAGCATAGCAAGCTCCCTTCCAATGTCTTCAGGATCATCAGAACTGCAGTCAGATTCTTCATCAGATGAGGAAACAGCTTTTTCCTTCAAGGCGCGAGTTCGCCCATAGGTGGGACCGTAGATGTCTCTTTTCTCAGAAAGCTGAAACTCATGTGTGTTGAGCCTTTCAAGTATGTCAGACGGATCGAGTGTGTTGAAGTCAGGACGTTCTTAAATCATCAGGGCTAGGGTGTCAAACGAGGTGTCAAGTGATCTCAGGAGTGTCTTGACGATTTCATGCTTGGTGATCTCAATAGCGCCGAGAGCTCGAAGCTCATTTGTGATGTCAGTGAGGCGGTCAAACGTGAGCTGGACATTCTCATTGTCGTTTCTCTTGAAGCGGTTGAAGAGGTTGCGAAGGACACTGATTCTTTGATCTCTCTGGGTTGAGACGGCTTCGTTGACCTTGGAGAGCCAGTCCTAGACTTGCTTGGATGTTTCTAGAGCACTCACACGACCATACTGTCCTTTGGTCAGATGACCACAGATGATGTTCTTGGCAGTGGAATCCAGTTGGACGAACTTCTTGACAGCAGCAGCGGTGACACCTTCACCAGCCTTGGGAATGCCATTCTTGACGACATACCAGAGGTCGACATCAATGGCTTCAAGATGCATGCGCATCTTATTCTTCAAGTAGGGATATTCAGTTCCATCTAAGACAGGGCACGCAGCGGAGACTTTAATTATCCCTGCAGTCGACATAGCTAAAACTCCAGGTGGTTAAACCGAATCACAGAGAACAAGGGAGTACCTTGCTTTGATACCAATTGAAAGTGCTAGTGATCGACTAGAGGGGGTGAATAGGCGATTTTTATATAAGTCTTCAAAACATGGAAGTTTCGAAGACAAACGATAGAAATAAACCTATTACCATGCAGCGGAAGGTAGACTACACTAAGCAAGCCATAGTCAAGTATTCAATGAAGTGAAAGCACAATGACTAATAGCAGCTAGGCAGTATAGATCAGGTAGGAAGATAGTGTGAAGCCAATCAGGACAATCAGTTACTCAGTGAAGACAAAAGATAATGCAATCATACAATGACTTCACCAGGGCCAACAGTAACTAAGGGAAAGGGAAGGATGAAACCAGTGACTCGTTGAAGACAATGATTTGTTGGACCAGTTCTAGTTGTTGTGACAACTGTACGTCTGGTTAGGGAGGCTGAGATTCAACTCAGAAGACCGCGTCTGCATCTTATTCCCCTTGAGCTAAGGACACCCAGTCCTCGCCAAATCACTCTGGTAAGTCTTCAAGGTAGACTTCCAAACCTTCACAGACTTCGTTCACCGGCGATCCACAATGACTCTTGGATGCTTAGAGCGCGACGCCTAACCAGCTGGAGGATTCACAGTCCTCAAGTGTAATAAGTCTTAAGATCACACAGATAGGAAGACTTAAGTGATGCCTAACACTCTTTGGCTCTGGGTGGTTAGGGCTTTATCCTCGCAAGGAATTCTCTCTCAAAGGCTTCGAGGTGGGTGGCTCTCAAACGACAAAAGCCGTACACTAACGCTGAGCAGCCAACCGCTTATGGTTGTAGGGGGTGGGCTATTTATAGCTACTAGGCAACCCAAACTGATTTGTCCAAAATGACCCTGGGTCACTAAGGAACTGACACGTGTTCCAACGGTCAGATTTCAAACACACACGGCAACTTTACTTGGGCTACAAGCAAAGCTGACTCATCCAGCTATGTATAAGATTTGCTCTCATTGTCTTCACTCGAAGACATAGGAATTTGGTTGAGCATCACTTCAGTCACTCTGACTTTGTTCACATGGACCCCACTTAACAGTACAGTGGTTCCTATGACTCAACAAAGAAGAAGAGGAGACAAAGAAACAACTAAGTCTTCGCGCCCCATAGTCTTCACGCAATGTCTTCTCTTGTCATAGTCTTCAATGTAAATATCTTCACATACCACCATTGTCTTCAATGTCTTCATACATTTTTAGGGGTCATCTCCGGTAGATAAACCGAATCAATGAGGGACTACTACCTGTGTTATCCTGCAATTCTCACAAACACATTAGTCCCTCAACCAGGTTTGTCGTCAATACTCCAAAACCAACTAGGGGTGGCACTAGATGCACTTACAAGGATGCGTGACCTTCCAGGCCGTAGCGGCGACGGCCAGCTCGGGAATTGATTTCGAGCTCACGCCGGCCGTAAGCGGGTTCTGGAAGCGGTGGGGCCTAGCTCGACGAACCCAAAGAACAAGAGACACAGGGGTTTATACTGGTACGGGCCACCTTGTGATGTAATACCCTACTCCAGTTTGTGGGTGGATTGCCTCGAGGGGTTGAGGATGAACTAGCACAGTGGATGAGTAGCCTCAGGAGGTGAGGTGTTCTTGCGCTCGAGGAGATGGTGGTTGAGAGGCTGATCTCAAAATGATCCGTCCCCTCTACAGTGGTGGCTAGGTCATATTTATAGTAGCCTTGGTTCTCTTCCCAAATGTTTAGGCGGGAAGGGATCCCACAACGGCCAAGTTTGAAGGGGGACAACTAGTACAAGCTATCCTGACAAAAGTAGTCTTCGCCTGCCAAAGGCTCTGGTGGTGACGCTGCTGTGGGCTCTGCGATGACCTCCATCCTGCCGTCCTGCTAGTCTTGGTCTTGTTGCATAGATATGGAAACCATTGCCTGATTCCTCTGGACCCCGCGCCTGCGCTTGCCTCCTTAGCACCATAGAGGAAACTGGTACACTACACCCGCTATCGCCCGCCTGGCCTTGGTCGTCATTGCTCACGTTACGCAAACCTCGCGAGGTGCCCCTTGCATAGATATCTCTGCTCCTCGGGAGCGAGCCTAGTGAGGCTGCCCCCAAGGAGGTCTTGGTGTCGCCCTCCTCGCGGCTCGGCCCCTCACGATGGTCTTGAGTTGTTGCTATTGAAGATGGGTCGTACCGGGCCGTTGAGAGAGCACGGCACGGGCCGCAGTCAGGCAAGTCTAGGTACCCCTGTTACCAGGACGCCGACATCATCAGCCTCCCATACAATGCCATCCTCGAGTACCCAGCCCTGGCCAAGTTCATGGCGGCAACTCACCCTGCCTAAAACCTCATGCAGATGCCGGGAGAAAGTGCGTCCTCATTATGGCCGGTGACACCAAAGAAGCCCTGACGGCCCTCAAGCTCGCCTTTAGGGCCACAGCGGCAACGCGCTTGGCCGAAGAAGGGGCCCCAGAGGCCCCAGGAGTTGCGCCAACAAAGAAGAAGCAGCTGTTCTCTCAAGATCATGACGAGATGAAGCAGGTGTTGGTTGACGAAGATGGGGTATCCGGTGCCACCTTCACCATAGGCGCCAACCTCCCTGCAGATCAGGAAATGGCGTTGGTCGACTTCTTGCGTGCGAACAAGGAACTGTTCGCCTTGGAACCCAAGGATATAGTCGGGATCCCGAGGGGGATAATCCAGCACCACCTGAGGGTGTACCCCAATGTGCGCCTAGTAAAGCAGAAGGCACAGCGGCAGTCCACGGAGAAGCAGTCTTTCATCGTCCAGGAAATCCGCAAACTACAAGAAGCAGGTGTCATTCAGGAGGTGCGGTACCCGGAATGGCTGGCTAACCCGGTCGTCGTCCCCAAGAAAGGCGGGAACGAATGCATGTGCGTCGACTTCACCAACCTCAACAAGGCTTGCCCTCAAGACCCCTTTCCGCTCCCGCGCATCGATCAGATCGTCGACTCCACAGCCGAGTGTGACCTATTGTGCTTTCTGGACGCCTTCTTGGGCTATCATCAAATCAAGATGGCGGTACAAGATGTTGAGAAGAGGGCCTTCCTGACCCCATGCAGGGTGTACTGCTACACCTGCATGCCATTTGTCTTGCGCAATGCCGGGGCAACCTTCCAGTGGCTGATGCACATCGCCCTGGGCCAGCAGCTTAGGAGGAACGTTGAGGCATATGTCGACGACATAGTAGTGAAGTCCCGGGAGGCAAGGACCTAGAGGAAACATTTGCCGGTCTGCGCGTGGTGGACTTGCGGCTCAACCCAGAGAAATCCATGTTTGGCGTTCCCTCTATCAAGTTGCTAGGTTTTCTAGTGACACATAGGGAAATTGAGGCAAATCCAGAGAAGGTCAAGGTGATAGAAGAGATGAGCCCACCATAGACTCTCAAGGAGATGCAAAAGCTAGCGGGTTGTGTAGCCTCGATGGGGCATTTCATCTCCAAGCTGGGGGAGCGTGCCCTCCCATTCTTCAAGCTGATGAAAAGGAAGGGCCCGTTCGAGTGGACTCCAAAGGCTGACGCGGCATTTTAGGACCTGAAGAGATACCTCACCAGCCCAATGGTGATGGTCGCGCCACGCCCTCTTGAGCCCCTGGTGCTTTACCTGGCCGCCACACCACACTCCGCCAACACAGTGCTGGTGGCAGTTCGGGAGGGGCACCAAGCCAAGGGCTTGTCGGGCAACATCCCACGACAATGCAAGGCAACACAGCTTCAGGATGATGCGCCTGATGCCTCAGCAGCACCAGCAGATGACCAGGCCCCTCAGCACAATGCTCCTGAGGTCGCGGCTGCCCCGACAAGCGACCAAGCTCCCGAGGTCCTCCAGCCTCAGGAGGTGCAAGACTCCGCCAACACTTCCGCGCTCGTCGAGCACCCGGTGTACTTCGTCAGCATGGTGCTACATGACGCGCGGGTGCGCTATCCCAAGCCATAGAAGCTCGTGCTCGCTCTCCTCGTTGCCTCCCGCAAGCTGCGCCACTACTTCCAAGGCCAGCCCATCAAGGTCGTCTCGGCTTACCACCTGGAAAGAGTGCTCCGGAGCCCCAATGCTGCGGGGAGAGTTGCCAAGTGGGACATTGAGTTGCAGGAATTCCAGTTGGAGTTCAGCACCACCAGGGTCATCAAGGGTGCCGCACTCACCGACTTCGTGGCGGAATGGACCGACACTCCCAGCCCCGAAGCAGGCGAGGATCGCCCACTCTCGCCAGGAAGCGAGGCGCCAGATGGCTAGGTCATGTACTTTGATGGCGCCTTCGCGCGTCAGGGCGCGGGGGATGGAGCTGTGCTCGTCTCACCCACCCAGGACAAGCTCTACTACGCCATGCAGCTGTGCTTCGAGCAAGGCGAGAAGGTCTCCAACAACATCATGAAGTATAAAGGCTTAATCGCCGGTCTCAAGGCTGCAGCAGCCATGGGAGTGAAGCGCCTCACCATCAAGGGCGACTCTCAGCTCCTCGTCAACTTCTCCAACAAAGTATACGAGCGAAAGGACGAGCACATGGAGGCATACCTTGTAGAGGTACGCAAAATTGAAAAACAATTCTTGGGTCTGGAACTGCAGCATGTGCCGTGCGGCACAAACAGGGAAGCGGACGACATCGCCAAGAGGGTCTCCTGATGCCTACCTCAAGAGCCCGGCGTCTTTGAGGAGCGGCTCTTGAAGCCATCTGCAGCCCTGCCCGCAGCAACACCAGCACTGCCTCGTGAGGAGCCCCTCCGTCGGGCACCCCAGTTTGTGGCCCGACCTCAGGATCTCGCCTCCTTCTGGCGCTATAACCTCAGGAGGGATGCTAGACCAAAGAGTTCAAGGCGTACCTGCTTCAGGGGACCCTGCCAGAGAAGGAGGAGGACGCGGAGCGTGTGGCTCGACAGGCCACTTCCTACTGCATCTGGGACGGTGAGCTCTATAGGAAACGGCCAAATGATGTTACTCTATGATGCATCTCCACGGAACAGGGACATGAGCTGTTGGCCGACATACACGGCTGGGACTACGGGCATCACTCATCATCACGCACCCTTGTGGGCAAGGCATTCGGCAATAGGTTCTATTGGCCCACTGCGCTCAATGATGCCACTGAGCTAGTGAGATCTTGTGAAGCGTGCCAATTCCACACCAAGTAGATCCACCAGCCCGCTCAGGCCCTCCATACCAATCCGCTCATGTGGTCGTTCACGGTCTGGGGGCTGGACATCTTGGGACCATTCCCATGAGCGCCCGGGGGCTACCGCTACCTCTGCGTCACCATCGACATGTTCACCAAGTGGGCGGAGGTGGAAGTCGTCCGCACCATCCCGGTAGGCTCGGCAGTCAAGTTCATCAAGGGCCTCGTGAGCCGATTTGGGGTCCCTAATTGTATCATTACTGACAACGGCTCATAGTTAATTAACAACCTCTTCAAAACATATTATGCTAACCTTGGAACGCAGATACGCTACGCCTCAGTGGCACACCCCAGGGGCAATGGCCAAGCTGAATGCGCCAACACGGATGTCCTCAGAAGCCTCAAGACAGGAACCTTCAAGAAGAAGCTCGAGGTGTTCCAGTTGGAGTCTGAAACGGTGGATATTTTGTTGGGATATCACAATATCTCTTATTTAATTAATGCATCTATATATACTTGGTAAAGGGTGGAAGGCTCGGCCTTATGCCTGGTGTTTTGTTCCACTCTTGCCGCCCTAGTTTCCGTCATATCGGTGTTATGTTCCCGGATTTTGCGTTCCTTACGCGGTTGGGTTATAATGGGAATCCCTTGTCAGTTCGCCTTGAATAAAACTCTTCCATCAATGCCCAACCTTGGTTTTACCATTTGCCACCTAGCCTTTTCTTTTCCCTTGGGAGTCGCGCTCCCGAGGGTCATCATTATTTTACCCCCTCGGGCCAGTGCTCCTCTGAGTGTTGGTCCAAACTAGAGCCCCTTGCAGCGCCACCTCGGGGAAACTCGAGGGCTGGTTTTAGTTGTACGGACTGCTCATCTGAGTGTGCCCTGAGAACGAGATATGTGCAGCTCCTATCGGGATTTGTCGGCACATTCGGGCGGTGTTGCTGGACTTGTTTTACCATTGTCGAGGATGTCTTGTAACCTGGATGCCGAGCCTGATCGGAATGTCTTGGAAGAAGGAATATCCTTCATTGACCGTGAGAGCTTGTGATGGGCTAAGTTCGGACACCCCTGCAGGGTTTTGAACTTTCAAAAGCCGTGCCCGTGGTTATGGGCAGATGGGAATTTGTTAATGCCCGGTTGTAGAAAACCTGAAGTTGACCTTAATTAAAATGCATCAACCGCGTGCGTAACCGTGATGGTCTCTTTCCGGCGGAGTCCGGAAAGTGAACACGGTGTTGGAGTAATGTTTGACGTAGGTTGTTCTAGGATCACTTCTTGATCATAGTTTCTCGATCGTGCTTTGCCTTCTCTTCTCGCTCTCATTTGCGTATGTTTAGCCACCATATATGCTAGTCGCTTGCTGCAGCTCCACATCATACCTTTACCTCACCTATAAGCTTAAATAGTCTTGATCGCAAGGGTGTGAGATTGCTGAGACCCCGTGACTCACAGATACTTCCAAAACCAGTTTGTAGGTGCTGATGTTACCGAGCAGGTGACGCAACCAAGCTCAAGGAGGAGCTCGATGAAGATCTTGTTCTTTGTGTTGCTCCATTTCCATTTGATCAGTAGTGGAGCCCAGTTGGGACGATCGGGGATCTGTGTAGCATTTGGGGTAGTCTTGTTTTATTTTGGTTCTGTAGTCGGACCTTGATTGTATCTGGTTGATGTAATGCTTTATTCATTTATTGTGTGAAGTGGCGATTGTAAGCCAACTATGTATCTCTTTCCCTTATGTATTACATGGGTTGTGTGAAGATTACCTCACTTGCGACATTGCTTTCAATGCGGTTATGCCTCTAAGTCGTGCTTCGACACATGGGAGATATAGCCGCATCGAGGGCGTTACAAGTTATTTGCTCCAGTATTTTTTATATATTCTGAAACAATTCTCTGTAAATTTTCAGATCATTTGGAGATGTGCAGAATAGGTAACTTTGACGTAGCTTTTTCAGGTCCAGTATTCTAGCTGCCGGCATTCTCCCTCTTTGTGTAAACCTTGCATATTATGAGAGAAAAGGCATTAGAATTACACCATAAAGCATTATTATGCATAAAAACATAGTAAATAATAGTTGGAAAACATGATACGAAATGGACGTATCAGGCACAAAGTTCGTTTGGACTTAAGAGTGTGAAGCCAACTTTCAAGAGTTCAAGAAGCGTTTGGTTATAGCCCCTGTGCTAATTCTGCCTGACATACACAAGGACTTTCAAGTGTATCGTTATGCTTCATGTCACGGACTTGGAGGTGTTCTTATGCAAGAGGGAAAGGTCGTAGCTTATGCCTCACGACAACTTCGACCTCATGAGTTTAACTATGTCATGCATGATTTGGAATTGGCAGCCATAGTGCATGCACTCAAGACATGGAGACACTATCTTATTGGGAATCTTTGTGATGTTTACACGGATCACAAGAGTTTGAAGTATATCTTCACGCACAAGGAGTTGAACCTCAGGCAAAGGAGATGGTTGGAACTTATAAAGAATTATGATACGAGTGCGCATTATCATCCAGGAAAAGCCAATGTTGTGGCGGATGCTTTGAGCCGTAATAGTTATGTTAACACCCTTATAGCAGGAGGTTTACCTTAGGAGTTATGTGATGAGCTTAGAGACCTTCAGTTAGAAATAATTCCAGGAGGTTATGTTGCTGCACTCGAGGTGCAATCCACCTTGTTTGGAAGAATCGGGGAAGCATAGAAGTTGGACCAAAGTATTGCTGAGATAAAAGGAAATGATGAGAAAAGGGAAAGCAGAAGGATTCCGTGAGGATGAGCATGGAACCATATGGTTTGAGCAACGAATTCATGTAGCCAATGGTCCAGAGATTAGGAATTTGATTCTTCAGGAGGCTCATGACTCAACCTACTCGATACACCCAGGAAACACCAAGATGTAATTGGACTTGAAGGCAAGTTTTTGGTGGGCCGGTGTGAAGAGAGAAATTACTGAGTATGTGGCAATATGTGATGTATGTCAGAGAGTAACGGCAGAGCATCAGAAACCAGCAGGTTTACTTCAGCCATTGTTGATACCTGATTGGAAATGGGGTACGCTTGGTATGGACTTTATCATCGGATTACCCAGAACCCATTCAGGTTATGATTCCATATGGGTAATAGTTGATCGTTTGACCAAAGTTGCTCACTTCATTCCAATGAAAACCACCTATACAAGTGCTAAGCTGGCAAAGATATATATGACCAGGATCGTATGTATGCATGGAGTTCTGAGGACCATTGTATCATATAGAGGAACACGGTTTACCTCAAAGTTTTGGAATCAGTTACACGAAACTTTGCGTACCAGGATAGAGTTCAGTACAGCCTTCCATCCACAAACCAATGGGCAGACAAAGAGAGTTAATGAGATTCTGGAGGACATGTTGAGAGCTTGTGTGCTAGACTATGGGTCTAGTTGGGATGATAATTTACCTTATGCAGAGTTCTCGTAAAACAACATCTATCAAGCCAGTTTGCAGATGGCCCCTTTCGAGGCATTGTATGGGAGGAAATGCGGGACACCTTTGATGTGGGATGGAATTGGTGATCGCAAATTGTTTGGACCAGATTTGATCAGGGATCCTGAGGAGAATATCAAGTTGATTCGTGACAAACTTAAGATAATTCAGTCTAGGCAGAAGAGTTATGCGATGCTAAATGCAAGGAAGTGATCTATGAAGTGGGAGATAGAGCATATCTTCAAGTGTCTCCACTTCGAGGTGTTAAGAGATTCAGAGTCAAGCGAAAGTTGGCACCATGATTTGTGGGGCCATACAGAGTTCTAGAACGCAAAGGAGAGGTTGCATACCAGTTGGAATTACCAAAGGCATTATAAGGAGTTCATGATGTGTTTCTTGTTTCCCAGCTGAAGAAGTGTCATGCATAGATGGAAGATATTCCTTTGAGAGATACAGTTCCAGCTCGAGGCGTACCACATACCTATTCCTTTTTGGAGTCTGAAACGTTTCGGAAAGTGTCTCTTATGTATTACTCCGGGGTTACGGTTTCAATAACATTTGTTTCAACATTTATAGGATTACCTGAGATATAATGTTTAATTCTTTGACCGTTCACCACCTTCGGATTTGTGCCTTCGAAATTGTTGATTTTTATGGCACCAGAACGATAGACCTCCTCGATAACGTAAGGTCCTTCCTATTTAGAGAGAAGTTTTCCTACAAAAAATCTCAAACGAGAGTTGTATAGCAATACATAATCACCTACATTAAACTCACGCTTTTGTATTCTTTTGTCATGCCATCTTTTAAATTTTTCTTTAAACAACTTGGCATTTTCGTAGGCTTGGGTTCTCCATTCATCAAGTGAGCTAATGTCAAATAACCTCTTCTCACCGCCAAGTTTGAAATCATAATTGAGCTCTTTCATAGCCCAATAAGCCTTATGTTCTAGTTCGAGAGGTAAGTGACATGCTTTTCCATAAACCATTTTATACGGAGGCATACCCATCGGATTTTTATATGCAGTTCTATAGGCCCATAATGTATCATGAAGTTTCTTGGACCAATTATTTCTAGATCTATTAACAGCCTTTTGCAAAATTAATTTGAGTTCTCTATTACTCAATTCTACTTGACCACTAGACTGTGGGTGATAAGGAGAGGCAATTCTATGATTAACATCATATTTAGCAAGCATTTTACGGAAAGCACCATGAATAAAATGTGAACCACCATCAGTCATTAAATATCTAGGGACTCCAAACCTTGTAAAAATAACTTCTTTAAGCATCTTAATAGAGGTGTTATGATCAGCACTACTAGTTGAAATAGCTTCTACCCACTTAGTAACGTAATCAACATCAACTAAAATATGTGTATATCCATTAGAGGCAGGAAAAGGTCCCATATAATCAAAGCCCCAAACATCAAATGGTTCAATAACAAGTGAATAATTCATAGGCATTTCTTGACGTCTACTAATATTACCAATTCTTTGACATTCATCACAAGATAAGACAAACTTATGGGCATCCTTGAAGGGAGTAGGCCAATAAAAAATGGATTGCAATACCTTATGTGCAGTTCTGTCTCCAGCGTGGTGTCCTCCATAAGCTTCGCAGTTCATGGTCAGGTACACAACGTCTAATAACACCATCTACTCCTTCTTTATAAAGATGTGGGTCATCCAAGAAGTAATGTCTCAAATCATAGAAAAACTTTTTCTTTTGCTGGTATGTGAAACTAGGTGGTATAAATTTAACAACAATATAATTAGCATAATCAACATACCATGGAGGAGTACGAGAAGCATTTATGACATTTAATTGTTCATCAGGAAAGCTATCATCAATAGGTAGTGGGTCATCAAGAACATTCTCTAGCCTAGACAAGTTGTCTGCAACGGGGTTCTCAGCTCCCTTTCTATCAATAATATGCAAATCAAATTCTTGTAGCAGGAGAACCCATCTAATAAGTCTAGGTTTAGCATCTTTCTCTTTCATAAGGTCTTTAATAGAAGCATGATCTGTGTGAATAGTTACTTTAGAATCAACAATATATGGTCTAAACTTATCATAGAGGGGATTGGACCACCATAGAGGGGATTGGACCCATTCCACCTTGACCACCTCACTAGCTCATCGAGCCCAAGAACACCTCACCTCCTGAGGCTCTTCATCCATTGTACTAGTTCATCCACAGCCCCTCGAGGCCAATCCACCACAAAGCAGGAGTATGGTTTTACACCGCAAGGTGGCTCGAACCTGGGTAAACTTCCGTGTCTCTTGTCCATTTGGTTCGTCGAGCTAGGCCGTGGAATCGAAGCGTAGGGAGACTGGGGAGGACGAGTTCTTCGCACTCACCCCAGAGTTTGAACCTCTCAAGGGTCTGTGAAACCCCGAATCCGACATTTTACATAGTGTTGCTTTGTTCTCCTACTAGATTGATACCTTGGTTTCACAACTGAGGAAAATACTTACCGTAGTTGAGCTACATCATCCCTTCCTCTTTGGGGAAATACCGATGCAGTCTCAAGCCACGTCAAAGAAATTTTTGGCGCTATTGCCAGGGAGACATCATCCACATCTATCAGGTTCCTAATCACAAATCTCATCTCCTTGCAATTTACATTATTTGCCATTTTCCTCTCGTTTTAATCTCCCCAACTTCTAAAACATTTTTGTGAAAGCACAAAAATATTGCCTTTTTATTTGACTTCTTTTGTTTGTGTTTTTCTTGTTTGATTTTTTGTTTGCTATCTTTGTTTGGGTTGCCATGTGTCTTCTATTTGCTTGCATCTTTGCTTGATAAAAATCTATTGATATGGATCCTCATCCAGTTGCTAATCTTTTCAAAGATCCAATTATGATGAACCAATTGCTAGTGAGTTGAGTGCAGTAGATTATCTGTATGAAGTTTTGCTTGAAAATCATGAATCTGAAAATTGTGATGAATTGTTAAACGAAATTTTTTTATGAAGTGATTCATGATAGCTCCTTGAATGAAAAGCATGATTGCAATGATTTTCCTATAAATTCTATTAATGTCAATTTGTGCTAATGATATGCAAAACCCCAAGCTTGGGGATGCTAATTTTGATGTGTCCACTACTTATTGCAATGATCATGATTGGGGTGATTCTTCTTATGATCTTGAAAATTTATTTGAGCCTCATGATGAATGTGAAATTGATAATAATTTTTGCGATAATATTGAAAGTGGGTTTGGAAGAGCATCAACTTTAAGTAAAAATAATACAACATATTTGGTGAGTGTTCAATCCTATGATTTTTTTGGTGAAAGTGGGTTTGGAGAGGTCATGACTTTGGTTGATGATAATCCCACTATATTGGAAGAGTGTGAACATTTCATGCATGGGGATAATGTAGAGAATATGTTATGTGATAGCTATATTGTTGAATTTTAATATGATCACACATCTAATTATTATGAGAGAGGGAAATATGGTTGTAGAAATTTTCATGTTGCTAAATTACCTCTCTTCATGCTGAGATTGTCTATGTTTTATTCTTCTTCCTTGCATATGCTTGTCTTTTCTTATCTTGATAATTTTTTTACTTATGAAATTCATATGCATTGGAAGTATGTTAGACATAAATGTGTTTGTCACTTGTTTTATGATGCTCTCTTTGCGCTTCAATTCTTATCTTTTATGTGAGCATCAAGAAAATTTCAAGCCTATCTTAATGGCTATAAAGAAAGCGCATGTTGGGAGGCAACCCAATGAATAAAATATATTTTCCTTTTTGCTTCTGTTTTTGTGTGTTCACACAATATGCTACTTTTATGATTGTGTTTTTTATGTTTTAGTTAGTGTTTGTGCCAAGTTAAGACTTTAGGGATAGCTTTGGGTGATAGTTGATTTGATCCTATTGAAAAATAGAAACTTTTGCGTCCAGTAACAGAATTGTTAAAGTTCACAGCAATGATGAAAAATTCTGAATTGTTTACACAAGATTTATATACAAATTGCCTCTGTTGTCCTAATTTTTCAAATAAAATGAAGTTACATAAGTATGAGTAAAATTCGAGTCTTTACAGATTGTTCTCTTTTTGATAGATTCTGTTTTCTTTGCGTTGTGTGCTTATTTTGATGAATTTATGGATTGTATCGAAGGGTATAAGCGATGGCAAAGTTAGAATACAGTAGGTATAATGAAATAATAAAATATGAATGGGTTTGCAATAGTACTTAGAGTGGTGATTTGCTTTATTATACTAACGGATCTCACGAGGGTTTTGTTAAGTTTTGTGGCATTGAAGTGTTCAAGTTTTGGGTGAGATCACGATGGACGAAGGAATAAGGAGTGAAAAGAGCCTAATCTTGGGGATGCCCATGGCACCCCAAGGTAATATTCAAGGGGAACCAAGCAACTAAGCTTGGGTAAGCACAGGAAGGCATTCCCTCTTTCTTCTAACGACCATCGGTAATTTTACTTGTAGCTATATTTTTATTCGTCACATATCATGAGTTTTTCTTGGAGCGTCTTGTATTATATGAGTCTTTGCTCTTTTGCTTTTTAGTTTTTCATAATCATCCTTGCTGGACACACCTATTTGAGAGAGCCATAATGATGCTATGATTTGTTAGAATTGCTCTATGTACTTCACTTAAATTTTTTGAGCTACGGAATTGCTCTAGTGCTTCACTTATATCTTTTTGAGCACCGCGGTGCTTTAATTTTGAAGAAATATACTCTCATGATTCACTTAGATTATTTTAAGAGTTAGTAGAATTTTAAAGAAATATCCTCTCATGCTTCATTTTTTTTTGAGAGATGAAAATTTGAAGAAATATTTGTGCTCTTGTTCTTCACTTAAATTTGTTTCAGAGCTTGTTGTAAGCAACGCTAACATATGAAATTAGTCCCAAAGTGATAGATATTCAAGAGGGGTAATAAAAACTATCATGAAGATCATTGGATATTAAAACTTGATTCCTTGCAATAGTATTGTGATACTGAGATAGTAATATGTGAGTCATGTTGGTGACTAATTATGCTTTAGTAGGAATATTGGTGTTAAGGTTTGTGATTCCCTATGCAAGCATGAAAGCCAATAGTTATGCAATGAAGTTACATCCTACTTGTGGTGCACTATTTGGTGTTAGTTATGCTTGATACGTCTCCAACGTATCTATAATTTTTGATTGTTCCATGCTATTATATTATCAATCTTGGATGGTTTATAATCATTTATAGTCATTTTATATCATTTTTAGTACTAACCTATTGACATAGTGCCAAGTGTCGGTTCCTATTTTTTCCGTGTTTTTTACATCGCAGAAAACCAATATCAGACGGAGTCCAAATGCCATGAAACTTTACGGAGAATTTTTATGGGCCAGAAGGAACACAACGGGCCCTGGCTGCGCTTGGGGGTGCCCCGAGGGGGGCATGACCCACCAGGGCGCCAGGAGGCCCTGGCGCGCCCTGGTGGGTTGTGCCCACCTTGGGTGCCCCCCGGACCGCCTCTTTGCTCTATAAATACCCCAAAAAACCCAGAACCCTAGGGGAGTGGACGAAACGTCAGCCGCCGCAGAGTCCAGAACCACCAGATCTAATCTATACACCATCTCGGATGGGGTTCACCACCTCCATTGGTGCCTCTCCGATGATGCATGAGTAGTTCTTTGTTGACCTTCGGATCTGTAGTTAGTAACTAGATGGCTTCATCTCTCTTGATTCTCAATACAATTGTCTCTTGGAGATCCATATGATGTAACTCTTTTGCGGTGTGTTTGGTAGGATCCGATGAACTTTGAGTTTATGATCAGATCTACTTTTTTTATCCATGAAAGTTATTTGAGTTTCTTTGATCTCTTATATGCATGATTGCTTATAGCCTCGTATTTCTTCTCCGATATTTGGGTTTTGTTTGGCCAACTTATCTATTTATCTTGCAATGGGAAGAGGTGCTTTGTAGTGGGTTCGATCTTATGGTGCTTGATCCCAGTGACAGAAAGGGAAATGACATGTATGTATCATTGCTACTAAGGATAAAATGATGGGGTCTATCTCTACATAGGTAGATCTTGTCTACATCATGTCATCGTTCTTATTGCATTACTATGTTTCTCCATAAACTTAATACACTAGAGGCAGGCTGGATAGCGGTCGATGTGTGGAGTAATAGTAGTAGATGCAGGCAGGAGTCGGTCTACTAATCTTGGACATGATGCCTATATAATGATCATTGCATGGATATCGTTATAATTATTTGAAGTTCAATCAATTGCCCAACAGTAATTTATTTACGCACCGTTTGCTATTTTTCTCGAGAGAAGCCACTAGTGAAACATACGCCCCCCGGGTCTTCTTTTTCATATATTTGCCTTTGCAATCTATTTTTTATTTGCTTTTATTTTCAGATCTATTAATCCAAAAACCCAAAAATACCTTGCTACAATTTTTTTTTGGCGTTCGATCTATCATTATTTACAACTTTCTCCCGTCAACGCACCAATTTCTGGCACCGTTATCCGAAAGGGATTGACAACCCCTTTAACACGTCGGGTCACGAGTATTTGTTATTTGTGTGCACGAGCTGTTTACGTTGTGTTGCTTGGTTCTCCTACTGATTCGATAACCTTGGTTTCATATCAGAGGGAAATACCTACCACTGCTATGCTGCATCATCCCTTCCTCTTTGGGGAAATACCGACGTAGCTTCAAGCGACATCAAAAGGAATTTCTGGCGCCGTTGCCGGGAAGGATCTTCAACATATACCAGGTTCCTAATCACAAATCTCATCTCCTTGCAATTTAAATTATTTGCCATTTGTCTATCATTTTTCTCTACCCCACTTCACAAAAAAATTACCGTTGTATTCGCCTCTCTTTTCGTTCGTGATGAGGACCTCAATACCATTGTTACACCCACAGCCCCTACTACTATACATACTGGACCAATTACTAGAGCTCACGCACACTAATTGAATTACCAGGTACTTTCATTTCGTGGTAACGATTCTAATGTTCACGATAATATGATGCTGCCTAAATTGGATACATTTGTTTTGTTTACAAATGAAGGGCCTAGCTTGGACAAGACAGATGAACCTTGGAGAAAGTTCAAGCATGGAGATGATGGCATGCGCAAGGGGAACAAGAACGGAGTTACAAGTGATGATTCCAGGACTTTGGAGCCGCCATAATGAGTGCATGAAGCCTTGGACGAAATATACAAGATGCCACCTCATAAATTTCGTCCACAGGCTATTCGAGGTGCTGCGTCACCTTATTTTTGGGCCAGGCCCATGTAATTTAGAAATACTTGATTATAGGGTGTTTTTAGAGTCCGTTTGTGTGGGGAAACAAGAGTTAGGGTTGGTTTCGGACCCCTCCTCCAAGGGCCACAAAATTCCCCCTATCTCCTCCATATATACGGCCCTTAGGGCATCATTTAGACCTTGGGTTTTGTTTAGATTAAAAGTTCGCCATAGCTCCAACTTCACGTACTTCGTTTGTGTTCAACGACCAGACCAAGATATCACAGAACCCCACCTTCATTAATAAATCTTTCCTCTTATATTCGCAATTTCCAGATTGCAATCTCAGTTTCTTGCTTGTTCTTCGTTTTCTCGCAGGAAATAGACCCTTGTGGTCAGGTTGATCGTGCTCCGGCGTGGTCAATAACCCCTCGGAAGTTGGTTTAGTGATTGCTAAGGCGCGACGTCTCGCACGTTCGTAGTCAGATCGTCAAGGTCGACTCCCATAGAAAATGATAGCCACCATCGCATCGAAACATCGGGACACCTTCACCTCTATCAAGTGGTATCAGATTTCCAGGTTGCTCGGTGAGATTTTATAGTTTTTCATAGTTTAGGCCGAGTCTGTTCTTCATACCTACAATCCACGAAAAAGCCGCAATAAAATTAGGGTTAGTTCATCATATCCAAACCAATCTGAGCCTTTGCATAATCTTTTTTTGGGTTTTTGCTTTGTTGAATTTGCGGTTGCATCATCATGTCTAGTTGCTGGTCTTAGCGTCTAGTCTTTTAGAGTTTCGAGTTCTAGTCAAAAGTTGTCACGCCGCCGCCGCACCATCATCATCGCCCCTGCCATCTACCACCACCGCTTATCCGCCACTGATCCGTATTCATATACCACCACCAATCTGTATCCATATACCACCACCGATCCGTATTTATATACCACCACTACAACCACCATCGCTGCCATATACAACCACCATCGCCATATCCTACCACCATATATCCACCACCAATTCAAGTTCCTTTCATATTAGGTTTGTTTTCGAGATCCATCTAATTTCCGTTTCGTGTTTCCTTGCCTGAGTAGGTTTCGGAAAAAAAATATTTAGGACAAAATTTTGGCAGGCAAAAATACTTTTTCCCTATCCTATTTTTAGACTTTTCTGAGTCTTTTGAGCTACGTGCCTTCATGGTGATTTTTTGTCACACTTTTTCGTCGTCACTGCCCTGATTTCCGAAAAAAATAGTCAAAAAAATTTCGTGCCCATCCTGCCATTTTGACCTGGGAAGAGTTTTGAGACACTCGCCATTATAGTGTTTTTTCACAAAAAAAGAGGAGCGCCAAAGAAAGAGAGCAGGTTTTTTTTTCCAGAGTGTGCTTTTCCCTTGTTTACGTGTCGCGCCATGATTTTGTTCGTGTTCTAGGCTCGCGTCTCTAGTACGGTCTATCCTAGGACCATCACAGTACCGTCATTGAGCGTTTATTCAACTTTGCATCTCTGAATTCATTATTGCTGACCTTTTTTGCTACCATATTCTAAGCCTTTCTAGTTCCACATACATCTACGTCGTGCGTTCGACTCTCCCTGGTAATCGCGCTATCCAAGCTCTGCGAGTTTTGACTACTGTGGTTGCCGATCACCGCCTGCTACTGGGTAAGAACTGGTAAGAATTTGAGATTTGCTTGATGAATATGTGACACCCACCACCACCTCTTGTTAGTAGTCTATAGGATAATATTCTTGTGTGTTTATATTGCTGCTAACCATGGCAGGATCACAAGCCGACGAGATTGACTGGGAGAACTTGACGAACAAGGAGCTTCATGATAAGTTTCAGCAAATGATGAGTGGACAGGTGCAAGATGTGCTAAACAGATTTGAAGAGGCCATGGAGAAGTTAGATGGCATGGAGAAGACGTTCGAAACAAAGCTCGATAACAAGTTTACTGAATTGCTTGCACGTTTTCGACCACCACCCCCGGCTGCACCTGTCGCACCTCTACAACAACAACAACAACAACGTCGCCTTCCAAATAAAGTGGGACGAGCACTGCGCGTTCCCCTTGAGACAGGTCAAACATCTGGTGCCGCCGTTGATGCTTTTGCAGCTCCTGCTGCTACTGCAGAGGTGGAGGAACATTACGAGGATGAGGTTGATCAAAATCAGAACTACGTGCAACCACCAGCACCACCACCACTAGGTCGTCCTCATGTATATCATTGGAACGGTAGGGCTGCACCACCACCTGAGGTACGAGATCATGACCATCTTCCTAAACTAAAATTGAATATTCCACCATTTGAGGGTAGATATGTTCCGGATATATATCTTACTTTCAAGTTAGAAATTGAACAACGTTTTACATGTTTACAATATCCTAAGGAGCGACATGTTCCTGCTACTGTTTGTGCTTTCACTAGTTTTGCATGTGTTTGGTGGTCTGAACATTGTGGATTATATCCTATTCCGGCTACTTGGGATGCTTTGAAAAATGCTATGCATACCCGCTGGGTTCCACCATATTATCAACGTGAATTGCTTCAAAAATTGCAGCATTTGAGACAAGGAAAAAATTCTGTAGAAGAATATTATTAGGAATTACAAACTAGTATGATTTGATGTGGTACTGTTGAGGATAATGAAGCTATGCTTGCACGTTTTATGGATGGATTAAATAAAGAGATTCAGACCATTCTAGAGTATAAGGAATATAATAATATCACTCATTTATTCCATCTTGCTTGCAAAAGCTGAACGTGAAGTGCAAGATCAACAGGCATTGGCGCGAACTAACTTTTCTGCAGGTCGACCTTCATCATGGACAACGCATGCATCCTCTACTTCCACAAGTTCTGCTGCACCGGTGCCTCCGTCAGCTGCCACTACCAATCATGATACAAGAAAGCAGGCACAACCACCACTATCTGCCAAGAACACACCTTCTGGGCCTGCACAGAGCTCTTGTTCATCCATGGCATCAATAGGGCTAACACATGATATTATTTGTCGTCGTTGCAAGGGTGGAGGTCATTATGCGAGACAATGCCCATCTAAGCGTGTGATGATTGTTACTGAGGATGGTGGGTATGAGTCCGCTAGTGACTATGATGAGGAGACTTTGGCTCTTATTACAAGTGAAGAACACGGTGGAGATGATTCTGATCATGAGACGCAATACATGGCTGCTGAAGATGCTGACAGGTATGAATGTTTAGGTGCTCAACGTGTTTTGAGTGTGCAGGTTACACAAGCTGGGCAAAATCAGAGGCATAATGTGTTCCATACAAAGGTAGTTGTGAAGGAATGTTCTGTTTGCATCATCATAGATGGAGGAAGCTGCAAGAACTTGGCTAGCACGGAGAAGGTGGAGAAGTTATCTCTCACCACAAGACCACATCCACATCCTTACTACATCCAATGGTTCAACAACAACGGCAAAGTTAAGTTAACACGTACTGTTCGTGTGCATTTTAGTGTCTCTACATATGCTGATTTTGTTGATTGTGATGTGGTACCTATGCAAGCATGTTCCTTATTACTTGGTAGACCATGGAAATTTGATAAAAATTCTGTACACCATGGTAGAAACAATCAGTATACTCGTGTTCATAAGGACAAAAATATTACTTTGCTTCCTATGAATCTTGATTCCATTATGAAAGATGATATTAATATAGCTAATAAAGCAAAACAGGAGAAACATAAGAGTGAAAACAGATTGTGGCAAAAGAATTTGAGCAACAAATGAAGCCTAATAATAAACCATCTAGTGTTGCTTCTGAAATTAAATTGGAAAGTGCATGTTTACTTGCCAGCAAATCTGTTATTCATGATCTAGATTTCAGCCAATCTATTTGTTATGCTTTTGTGTGCCAAGAGGCGTTATTTTCTTTCGAGGATGTACCTTCCTCTTTGCCTCCTCCTGTCACTAACATTTAGCAGGTGTTCGCTGACATATTTCCACAAGACGTGCCACCGGGATTACCACCTATTTGAGGGATTGACCATCATATTGACTTAATTCCTGGTGCTTCGCTGCCTAACTGTGCGCCATACCGTACCAATACAGAGGAGACGAAGGAGATTATGCGTCAAGTACAGGAGCTGCTCGACAAAGGTTATATATGTGAATCTCTTAGTCCTTGTGATGTTTATATTATACTAGTGCCAAAAAAGGATGGTACGTCGCGTATGTGTGTTGATTGTAGAGGCATTAATAATATTACTATTCGTTATCGTCATCCTATTCCTAGCTAGATGACATGCTTGATGAATTGAGTGGCTCTATAATATTCTCCAAAGTGGACTTGCGTAGTGGATACCATCAAATTCATATGAAATTGGAAGATGAATGGAAAACAACATTTAAAACTAAGTTTTGATTATAAGAGTGGTTAATCATGCCTTTTGGGTTAACTAATGCACCTAGTACTTTCATGAAATTAATGAACGAAGTTTTACGTGTTTTCATTGGACGATTTGTGGTAGTCTATTTTGATAATATACTGATTTATAGCAGATCTTTGGAGGAACATTTGGAAAATTTACTTGCTTTTTTTATTGCTCTACGTGATGCACGTTTGTTTGCTAACCTTGGGAAGTGCACCTTCTGCACCGACCGAGTATCTTTTCTTGGCTATGTTGTTACTCCACGGGGAATTGAAGTTGATAAAGCCAAGATTTGAAGCTATTGAGATTTGCCGCAGCACAAAACAGTCACACAAGTGAGGAGTTTTCTTGGCCTCGCTGGATTCTATAGGCGTTTTGTGAGAGATTTCAGCACCATTGTTGCACCTCTCAATGAGCTTACAAAGAAGGATGTACCTTTTGTTTGGGGTACCGCACAGGAAGAATCCTTTGCGGTATTGAAACATAAGTTGACACATGCTCCTTTACTCCAACTTCCTGATTTTCATAAGTCTTTTGAGCTTGAATGTGATGCTAGTGGAATTGGATTAGGAGGTGTGTTATTACAAGATGGCAAACCTGTTGCATACTTTTCTAAAAAATAGAGTGGGCCTAGTCTGAATTATTCTACTTATGATAAAGAATTGTATGCTCTTGTTTGGACTTTAGAAACATGGCATCATTATTTATGGCACAAAGAATTTGTTATACATTCTGATCATGAATCTTTGAAACATATCAAAAGTCAAGCTAAACTGAATCGTAGACATGCTAAATGGGTTGAATTCATTGAGACTTTCCCTTATATCATTAAACACAACAAGGGTAAAGAAAATGTTATTGCCGATGCATTGTCTCATTGCTATAATATGCTTTCAAAACTTGACTTCAAAATATTTGGTTTGGAGACCATCAAAGATCAATATGTGCATGATGCTGATTTTAAAGATGTAATGCAGAATTGTAAAGAAGGAAGAACGTGGAAGAAGTTCGTCGTTAATGATGGCTTTGTGTTCCGTGCTAACAAGCTATGCATTCCAGCTAGCTCTGTTCGTCTTTTGTTGTTGTAGGAGGCGCATGGAGGTGGATTAATGGGACACTTTGGCATGAAGAAGACGGAGGACATACTTGCTACACATTTCTTTTGGCCAAAGATGAGATGGGACGTTGAGCGTTTTGTTGCTCGCTGCACTACATGTCAAAAAGCTAAGTCATGACTCAATCCTTATGGTTTATATATGCCTTTGCCTGTTCCTAGTGTTCCTTGGGAGGATATATCTATGGATTTTTTTATGTTTACCTCGAACAAAGAAGGGGATGGATGGCATATTTGTTGTCGTGGATAGATTCTCGAAAATGGCACACTTTGTACCATGTCATAAAAGTGATGATGTTGTTGATGTTGCTGATTTGATCTTTCGTGAAATTATTTGCTTGCATGGTGTGCCAAATACTATTGTTTCAGATCGTGATACTAAATTTCTTAGCCACTTTTGGAGATGTTTATGGGCTAAGTTGGGGGCTAAACTGCTTTTTAGTACTACTTGCACCCCCAAACTGATGGACAAACTGAAGTAGTCAATAGAACAGTGTCTACTATGCTTAGGGCTGTTTTGAAGAATAATAAGAAAATGTGGGAAGAATGCTTGCCTCATATTGAATTTTATGTGCCCTTCTGAAATTGTGTATGGTTTCCTACCTCGTGCACCTATTGATTTGTTGCCTCTTCCGTCTTCGGAGAAGGTTAATTTTGATGCTAAAGAACGTGTTGAATTGATTTTAAAAATGTATGAGTTAACTAAGGAAAACACTGAGCGTATGAATGTTAAATATAAACTTGCTGGAGTTAAGGGTAGAAAACATGTTGTGTTTGCACCTGGAGATCTTGTTTGGTTACATTCGCGTAAAGATAGATTTCCTAATTTGCGCAAATCAAAGCTAATGCCATGTGCTGATGGTCCTTTTAAGGTGTTAGAGAAAAAAATTATAATGCATATAAACTTGAGCTGCCTGCAGATTTTGGGGTTAGTCCCACTTTTAACATTGTAGATTTGAAGCCTTATTTGAGTGAGGAAAATGAGCTTCCATCGAGGACGACTTCATTTAGAGAAGGGGAGGATGATGACGACATCAATACCATTGTTACACCCACAGCCCCTGTTGCTATACATACCGGACCAATTACTAGAGCTCGCGCACGCCAATTGAATTACCAGGTACTTTCGTTTCTTGGTAACGATTCTAATGTTCACAAGAATATGATGCTGCCTAAATTGGATACATTTGTTTTCCTTACAAATGAAGGTCCTGGCTTGAACAAGACAGATGAACATTGGAGCAAGTTCAAGCATGGAGATGATGGCATGCACAAGGGTAACAAGAACAAAGTTACAAGTGATGATTCCAGGACTTGAAGCCACCATAATGAGTGCATGAAGCCTTGGACGAAATATACAAGATGCCACTTCATAAATTTCATCCAGAGGTTATTCTAGGTGCTGCGACACCTTATTTTTGGGCCAGGCCCATGTAATTTCGAAATACTTGATTATAGGTTGTTTTTAGAGTCTCTAAGACTTGAAGCCACCATAATGAGTGCATGAAACCTTGGACGAAATATACAAGATGCCACTTCATAAATTTCATCCAGAGGTTATCTAGGTGCTGCGACACATTATTTTTGAGCCAGGCCCATGTAATTTCGAAATACTTGATTATAGGTTGTTTTTAGAGTCTGTAGGTGTTGGGAAACAAGAGTTAGGGTTGGTTTCGGACCCCTCCTCCAAGGGCCATGAAATTCCCCCTCTCTCCTCCATATATACCTCCCTTAGGGCATCGTTTAGACTTTGGATTATGTTTAGATTAAAAGTTCTCCATAGCCGCAACTTCGCGTACTTCGTTTGTGTTCAATGACCAGACCAAGACGTCACAAAACTCCACCTTCATTAATAAAGATTTCCTCTTATATTCGCAATATCCAGATTGCAATCTCAGTTTCTTGCTTGTTCTTCATTTGCTCGCAGGAAACAAACCCTCGTGGTTAGGTTGATCGTGTCGACATCCAGGGAACGGGGGTACAGACTTGCCTGCCTGCGGCCCAGGGCATGGCTCCACCAGTGGACTGGTGCGGCCCATCTTCATCAGCAACCACTCAAGACCCTCGCAGGATGGCAGGACAGAGGTCACCGCAGAGCCCACAGCGGCGTCACCACCAGAGCCTTTGGCAGGAGAAGACCACCTTTTGTCAGGATAACTTATTCTAGTTGTCTCCCTTCAAAATTGGCCGTTGTGGGATCCCTCCCCCCAAAACATTTGGGAAGAGGACCAGGGCCTCTATAAATAGGACTAGCCACCACCGTAGTGAAGGATCGCCTCATCTTGGGACAGATCATTCAGATCCTCCTCAGACACACCAGCTCATCGAGCTCTAGAACACCTCTCCTGAAGAGGTTGTTCATCCACTATACTAGTTCATCCCTAGCCCAAGAGGCAATCCACTGCACCACACTTGAGTAGGGTATTACACCACAACTGATAGAGGCAAAGGTGTTCCATCTTTCGACGAGTTGGTGGCTATCGTTTTGGAGGAAGTCGATTTTGACGATCCGACTACGAACGTGCGAGGACGCCACGCCTTAGCAATCGCTAAACCAACTCCGAGAGGTTATTGACCACGCTAGAGCACGATCAACCTAACCACGAAGGTCTGTCTCCTGCAGGCAAACGAAGAACAAGCAAGAAACTAAGATTGCAATCTGGATATTGTGAATATAAGAGGAAAGCTTTATTGATCAAGGTGGGGTTCTATGACGCCTTTGTCTGGTCGTTGAACACAAACGACGTACACGAAGTCGCAGCTATGGCAAACTTTAATCTAAATAAAACCCAAAGTCTAAATGATGCCCTAAGGGCTATATATATATATGGAGGAGAGAGCGGGGAATTTTGTGGCCCTTTGAGGAGGGGTCCAAAACCAACCCTAACTTTTGTTTCCCCAGACATACGGACTCTAAAAATAGCCTATAATCAAGTATTTCGAAATTACATTGGCCTGGCCTAAAAATAAGGTGACGCAGCACCTAGAATAGCCTCTGGGTGAAATTTGTGAAGTGGCATCTTGTATATTTCGTCCAAAGCTTCATGCACTCATTATGGTGGCTTCAAAGTCCTGGAATCATCACTTGTAACTTCATTCTTGTTCCCCTTGCGCAAGCCATCATCTCCATGCTTGAACTTTCTCCAAGGTTCATCTATCTTGTCCAAGCTAGGCCCTTCATTTGCAAGCAAAACAAACATATCCAATTTAGGCAACATCATATTCTCATGAACATTAGAATCGTTACCAAGAAACGAAAGTACCTGGTAATTCAATTGGAGTGCGCGAGCTCTAGTAATTGGTCCAGTATGGATAGCAGCAGGGGCCGTGGGTATAATAATGGGAATGATGTCCTCATCATCCTCCCCTTCTTGAAATGAAGTTGTCCTCGATGGAAGCTCATCTTCCTCACCCAAATAAGGTTTCAAATCTGCAATGTTAAAAGTGGGACTAACCCCAAAATCTGCCGGCAGCTCAAGTTTATATCCATTATCATTTATTTTATCTAACACCTTAAAAGGACCATCAACAGGTGGCATTAGCTTTGATTTGCACAAATTAGGAAATCTATCCTTACGCAAATGTCACCAAACAAGATCTCCAGGCGCAAAGAAAACATGTTTTCTACCCTTGTCTCCAACAAGTTTATAATTAGCATTGATACGCTCAATGTTTTCCTTAGTTAACTCATCTATTTTTAAAATCAATTCAGCATGTTCGTTAGCATCAAAATTAACCTTCTCCAAAGATGGAAGAGGCAACAAATCAATAGGTCGACGAGGTAGGAAACCATACACAATTCCAAAAGGGCACATCTTAGTAGTAGAATGCAATGAACGATTATAAGCAAATTCAAAATGAGGCAAGCATTCTTCCCACATTTTCTTATTATTCTTCAAAACAGCCCTAAGCATAGTAGACAATGTTGTATTGACTACCTTAGTTTGTCCATCAGTTTGGGGGTGACAAGTAGTACTAAAAAGCAGTTTAGTCCCCAATTTAGCCCATAAACATCACCAAAAGTGGCTAAGAAATTTAGTATCACATTCTAAAACAATAGTATTTCGCACACCATGCAATCGAATAATTTCACGAAAGAACAAATCAGCAACATTAACAACATCATTGCTTTTATGACATGGTATAAAGTGTGCCATTTTTTATAATCTATCCACGACAACAAATATGCTATCCCTCCCCTTCTTTGTTCGAGGTAAACCTGAAACAAAATCCATAGATATATCCTCCCAAGGAACAATAGGTATAGGCAAAGGCATATATAAACCATAAGGATTGAGTCGTGACTTAGCTTTTTGACATGTAGTACAATGAGCAACAAAACGCTCAACATCCCGTCTTATCTTTGGCCAAAAGAAATGTGTAGCTAGTACGTCCTTCGTCTTCTTCATGGCAATGTGTCCCATTAATCCTCCGGCATGCGCCTCCTGCAACAGAAGATGAATGGAGCTAGCTGGAATGCATAGCTTGTTAGCACGGAAAACAAATCCATCATTAACGATGAACTTGTTCCATGTTATTCCTTCCTTACAATTATGCGTTACATCTTTAAAATCAGCATCATGCACATATAGATCTTTGATGGTCTCCAAACCAAATATTTCGAAGTCAAGTTGTGAAAGCATAGTATAGTGACGAGACAATGCATCAACAATAACATTTTCTTTACCCTTCTTGTGTTTAATGACATAAGGGAAAGTCTCAATGAAATTCAACCCATTTAGCATGTCTACGATTCAGTTTAGCTTGACTTTTAATATGTTTCAAGGATTCATGATCAGAATGTATAACAAATACTTTGGGCCATAAATAATGTTGCCATGTCTCTAAAGTCCGAACAAGATCATATAATTCTTTATCAGAAGTAGAATCTTTCAGACTAGGCCCACTCAATTTTTCAAAAAAATACGCACCAAGTTTGCCATCTTGTAATAACACACCTCCTAATCCAATTCCACTAGCCTCGCATTCAAGCACACAAGTCCTATTAAAATCAGGAAGTTGGAGTAAAGGAGCATGTGTCAACTTATCTTTCAATACCGTGAAGGCTTCTACCTTTGCGGTACCCCAAACAAAAGGTACATCCTTCTTTGTATGTTCATTGAGAGGTGCAACAATGGTGCTGAAATCTTTCACAAAACTCCTATAGAATCCAGTGAGGCCAAGAAAACTCCTCACTTGTGTGACCGTTTTGGGTTGCGGCCAACTCTCAATAGCTTCAATCTTGGCTTTATCAACTTCAATTCCCTGTGGAGTAACAACATTGCCAAGAAAAGATACTCGGTCGGTGCAGAAGGTGCACTTTCCAAGGTTACCAAACAAACGTGCATCACGTGGAGCCATAAAAACGACACGTAAATGTTCCAAATGGTCCTCCAAAGATCTGCTATAAATCAGTATATCATCAAAATAAACTACCACAAATCGTCCAATGAAATCATGTAAAACTTCGTTCATTAATCTCATGAAAGTACTAGGTGCATTACTTAACCCAAAAGGCATGACTAACCACTCATATAATCCAAAATTAGTTTTAAATGTTGTTTTCCATTCATCTCCCAATTTCATACGAATTTGATGGTATCCACTACGCAAATCAACTTTGGAGAATATTGTAGAGCCACTCAATTCATCAAGCATGTCATTTAGACTTGGAATAGGATGACGATAACGAATAGTAATATTATTAATGCCTCTACAATCAACACACATACGCGATGTACCATACTTTTTTGGCACTAGTATAATAGGAACAACAAAAGGGCTAAGAGATTTGCGTATATAACCTTTCTCGAGCAGCTCCTGCACTTAACGCATAATCTCCTTCATCTCCTCTGGATTGGTACGGTATGGCGTACGGTTAGGCAGCAAAGCACCGGGAATTAAGTCAATCTGATGCTCAATCCCTCAAATAGGTGGTAATCCCGGTGGCACGTCTTGTGGAATGACGTCAGCGAACTCCTGCAAAATGTTAGTGATAGCAGTAGGGAAAGAGGAAGGTACATCCTCGAAAGAAAACTAGCAAAAAAGCCTGTACGTTGCAACGGGAGAGAAAACATAACACACACTCTTAACTCAATAGCAATCATTCAAGACCACAATAGGTCCATCTCCTTTATTTTTGTGAGGCATCATATTTGTGTTGCCGCTTATCCTCCTTCTCACCCTCGCCGGCGATGGCCTCGATGTTCACACAAAACAATAAAAAACGTGTGTTGAATATGGTTAATCCTAAGGCGTCTCTCTTTCCCTCTCTCCTCCCTCTCCCCCCCCCTCTCTCTCTCTCGCTCGCTTTCTCACACTCTCGCGATGAGAAATATGTTGTTTTCCCCTGCGAGATTTTTCAGAGGTATGCATGTGTAGTTATCGATGTTTTCTTTTCTGTATACCGTTATAGTGGGGTGTTTTTTGCAATCCAGATCACCGCCGGTATGAAAAAAACGAATCTTATGCTATAAATGATAAGTTTGCTTCCATAATAATATTTTAAAAATATTTAACAAGTAAAATTAACATCATATTTAGATTTCACACATTTTTCTAATAAAATTTCATATATAATATGTTAAAATCGAAGTTACGGTTTAAAAGATATAGATAATTTAGAAAATCATTTGGTTTGACTCAAATATATTCTAAAATAATATTTAAAAATACTTAACAGGTAAAAATAATCTCATATTCATAGTCTACATATTTTTCTAATCAAATTTCATATATAACATGTTCAAATCGGAGTTACGGTTTAAAAGATATGGATGATTTTAAAAAACATTTGTTTGACTTAAATATGATCCGCGGATGAATTATCTAAAACGTTAGGGTTTTTTTCGAAAAATGTAAAATAACGGTTCGGGTGTGACTTAAATCCGGACGGCGGGTTGATTTCAAAAAAAGACAGGGACTTCTGTGTAAAATACGAAAATAACGATTCGTTTTAACTTAAAACAGGACCACGGGTTGAATTCTCTAAAATAGAGGGACTTTTCTGAAAAATGGCATGACGGACGAGAGAAACCCAATTTGCTTTATTAGTAGGTAAAGATAATGCCTCTTTGCACACAGAAGCATAGCAAACAGATTTGGTGAAATCGAGATCATCAATATCAGATTTGGTGACAAGTAAACATGCACTTTTCATTTTAATTTCAGAAGCAACACTAGATGGTTTACTAATCTGATTTTCACTCTTATGTTTCTCCTGTTTTGTTTTATTAGCTCTATTAATATCATATTTCAAAATGGAATCAGGAGTCATAGGAAGCAAAGTAATATTTTTGTCCTTATGAACAAGAGTATACTTATTGTTTCTACTATGGTGTACATAATTTTTATCAAATTGCCATGGTCTACCAAGTAATAAGGAACATGCTTGCATAGGTACCACATCACAATCAACAAAATCAGCATATGTAGAGATACTAAAATGCACATGAACAATAAGTGTTACCTTAACCTTGCCGCTGTTGTTGAACTATTGGATGTAGTAAGGATGCGGATGTGGTCTTGTGGTGAGAGGTAGCATCTCCACCATCTCCATGCTAGCCAAGTTGTTGCAGCTCCCTCCATCTATGATGATGCGAACGGAACGTTCCTTCCCAACTCCCTTCCTATGGAACAAATTATGCCTCTGATTTTGCTCAGCTTGTGTAACCTGCACACTCAAAACACGTTGAGCAACTAAACATTCATACCTGTCAGCATTTTCAGCAGCCATATATTGCGTCTCATGATCAGAATCATCTCCACCGTGTTCTTCACTTGTAATAAGAGCCAAGGTCTCCTCATCATAGTCACTAGCGGACTCATACCCACCATCCTCAGTAACAATCATCACACGCTTAGATGGGCATTGTCTCGCATAATGACCTCCACCCTTGCAATGATGACAAATAATATCATGTGTTTGCCCTATTGATGCCATGGATGAAGAAGAGCTCTGTGTAGGCCCAGAAGGTGTGCTCTTGGTAGATAGTGGTGGTTGTGCCTGCCTCCTTGTATCATGGTTGGCGGTGGCAGCTGACGGAGGCACCGGTGCAGTAGAACGTGTGGAAGTAGAGGATGCACGCGGTGTCCATGATGAAGATCGACCTGCAGAAAAGTTAGTTCGCGCCAATGCATGTCAATCCTGCACTTCACGTTCAGCTTTGCAAGCAAGATGGAATAAACGAGTGATATTATTATATTCCGTATACCCTAGAATGGTCTAGATCTCTTTATTTAATCCGCCCATAAAATGTGCAAGCATAGCTTCATTATCCTCAACAATACCACACCGAATCATACCAGTTTGTAATTCCCGATAATATTCTTCTACAGAATGTTTTCCTTGTCTTAAACGCTGCAATTTTTGAAGCAATTCAGGTTGATAATATGGTGGAACCCAACGAGTATGCATAGCCGTTCCCAAAGCATCCCAACTAGTTGGAATATTATTCGGGTATAATCTATGATGTTCAGACCACCACACACAAGCAAAACTAGTGAAAGCGAAATGTGCAGCAGAAACACGTCTCTCCTCGGGATATTCTAAGAATGTAAAGCGTTGTTCAGTTTCTAACTCCCATGTAAGATATATGTCAGGAACGTATCTACCCTCAAATGGTGGAATATTCATTTTTAGTTTAGGGAGATGGACATGATCTCGTACCTGATGGGGAGCCCTACCATTGCCATTATTTGCATGTGGACGACCTGGTGGTTGTGGTGCAGGTGGTTGCACGTAGTTCTTATTTTGATCAACCTCATCCTCATAATCTCCCGCATAATCACCCTCCTCCCGTATCAGTAGCAGGAGCCACAGAAGTATGAACAGCAACACCAACAGTTTTGCTAGGCTCAAGAGGGACACGCCTCGCTCGGTGGAGGGCTATTTCGCGACGTTGAGGTAGTCATCGTTGTTGTTGTTGTTGTTGTTGTTGTTGTTGTTGTTGTTGTTTTTATTATTGTTGTTGTTGTTGTTGCTGTTGTTGTTGTAGATGTGCGGCAGGTGCAGCCGGTGGTGGTTGTGGAAGATGCGCAAGCAGTTCATTAAATTTGTTATCGAGCTTTGTTTCGAACGTCTTCTCAAAGCCAGTTATCTTATCCATGGCCTCTTCAAAATTGTTCATCACATCTTGCACCTGTTCAGTCATCATTTGCTGAAATTTATCATGCATCTCCTTATTCATCATGTTTTCCCAGCCAGTCTCATCGACTTGTGATCCTGCCATGGTTAGTAGCAATAGAAACACACAAGAATATGATCCTACAGACTACTAGAAAATGGTGGTGGTGGGTGTCACAAATCCGGCAAGCAAATCTGAAATTCTTACAAGTTCTTACCCAACAGCAGGCAGTGATCGGCAACCGATGTAGTCAAAACTCTCAAAGCTTGGATAGAGCGATTACCAGGGAGAGTCAAACGCACGATATTTATGTGGAACTAGGAAGGCTTATAATATGGTAGCAAAAAGATTAGCAATAATCAATTCAGAGATGCAAAGTTGAATAAACGCTCAACGACGGTACTGTGCTGGTCTTAGGCTAGACCGTGCTAGAGACGCGAGCCTAGAACACTAACAAAATCACGGCGTAGCACGTAAACAAGGGAAAAGAACACTCTGGAATTTTTTTTGCTCTATTTTATGCGCTCCTCTTTTTTTTGCAAAAAATCACTATAATGGCGAGTGTCTCAAAACTCTTCCCTGGTAAAATGATAGGATGGGCACGGAATTTTTTTGACAATTTTTTTGGAGATCAGGGAAGTGACAACGAGAAACTGCGACAAAAAAATCACTATGATGACGAGTGTCTCAAAAGACTCAGAAAAGCCTAAAAATAGGATAGGGAAAACATATTTTCAGTCTCCAAAATTTTGGCCTAAAAACTGCCCGAGGGTCTCCAGACTTTTTTTTTCTGAAACCTACTCAGGCAAGGAAACACGAATCGGAAATTAGATGGATCCTTAAAACAAACCTAATATGATAAGAACTCGGATTGATGGTGGATATATGATGGTAAAATATGGCAGTGGTGGTGGTATATGGATATGGATCGGTGGGGGTATATGGATACGGATTGGTGATGGTATATGGAGACGGAGCAGTGGCGGATAAGCGGTGGTGGTAGATGGCAGGGGCGATGATGATGGTGCGGCGGCGGCGTGACAACTTATGACTAGAACTCGAAACTCTAAAAGACTAGACTCTAAGACCAGCAACTAGACATGACGATGCAACCGCAAATTCAACAAAACAAAATAGTGAAAAGACTATGCAAAGGCTCAGACTGGTTCGGATATGATGAACTAACCCTAATATTTTGGCTTTTTTGTGGACTTTAGGTATGAAGAACAGACTCAATCTAAACTATGAAAAACTGTAAAATCTCACCAAGCAACCTGGAAATCTAATACCACTTGATAGAGGCAAAGGTGTCCCGTCTTTCGATGAGATGGTGGCTATTGTTTTGGAGGAAGTCGATTTTTACGATCCGACTACGAACGTGCGAGGACGTCGCGCCTTAGCAATCGCTAAACCAACTCCGAGAGGTTATTGACCACTCCGGAGCATGATCAACCTGACCACAATGGTTTGTTTCCTGCAGGCAAACGAAAAACAAGCAAGAAACTAAGATTGCAATCTGGATATTGAGAATATAAGAGGAAGTTCTGTGACGCCTTAGTGTGGTCATTGAACACAAACGGAGTACGCGAAGTTGCAGCTATGGCGAACTTTAATCTAAACAAAGCCAAAGTCTAAACGATGCCCTAAGAGCTGTATATATGGAGGAGAGAGGAGGGAATTTCGTGGCCCTTGGATGAGGGGTCGGAAACCAACCCTAACTATTGTTTCCCCACACATACGGACTCTAAAAACAACCTATAATCAAGTACTTCGAAATTACATGGGCCTGGCCCAAAAATAAGGAGACACAGCACCTAGAATAGCCTCTGGATGAAATTTATGAAGTGGCATCTTGTATATTTCGTCCAAGGCTTCATGCACTCATTATGGTGGCTTCAAAGTCCTGGAATCATTACTTGTAAATTCATTCTTGTTCGCTTTGCGCATGCCATCATCTCCATGCTTGAACTTTCTCCAAGATTCATCTATCTTGCCCAAGCTAGGCCCTTCATTTGTAAGCAAAACAAACGTATCCAATTTAGGCAGCATCATATTCTCATGAACATTAGAATCATTACCAAGAAACGGAAGTACCTGGTAATTCAATTGGCGTGCGCGAGCTCTAGTAATTGGTCCAATATGTATAGCAGCAGGGGTTATGGGTGTAACAATGGTATTGATGTCCTCATCAACAACGGTGGCAGTATAAACTCTCGTGTCACTTGTTCCTTGGGTTAGACAAGCTAGGCTGATAGAGGCAAAGGTGTCCCGTCTTTCGATGAGATGGTGGCTATCGTTGTGGAGGAAGTCGACTTTGACTATCCGACTACGAACGTGCGAGGACGTCACACCTTAGAAATCGCTAAACCAACTCCGAGAGGTTATCGACCACACCGGAGCACGATCAACCTGACCATGAATGTCTGCTTCCTGCGTGCAAACGAAGAACAAGCAAGAAACTGAGATTGCAATCTGGATATTGCGAATATAAAAGGAAAGCTTTATTGATCAAGGTGGGGTTCTGTGATGCCTTTGTCTGGTCGTTGAACACAAACGAAGTACGCGAAGTTGCAGCTATGGCGAACTTTAATATAAACAAAACCTGATGCGGAGCATCCCACGGTCATCCCCATGGACCTACCATCGCCTCACCAAGTGCCTAGCGGACCCATGACACGAGCACATGCAAGAGCTCTTGAAACCGAGGTGACATCTCTCATCTCACATTTCCACTTTGATGCACATGAGACATGTATACTACCTCATACGGACACTTTGTGCATACTTAGGTATCATGGAGAAGCTAAGGAGCAAGGAGAAGAAGAAGTGATGAAGAAGAAGCTACTAACTCCGGACGTCCGCTCACCACCGAACGTCCGACAATCTCCAGGCTCCGGACGTCCGGCCGTCTCCGGAGGACCGACGCCACCGCAACCAAGCCAAATCTACGGATTTCCGGAATCCAAAGGACGACTGACGCCCGGACGTCCGACCCCGACCGGACGTCCGACCGAAGACCACCCGAGCCGAATCTACGGACGTCCGACAGGCACCGGACGTCCGGACCCTCACGAGCCTCCGGACGACCGGTGACTCCCGGACGTCTGACGCCTGTGTGTTGTTTCATGTTGGGCCGCAGCCCATGTACCTCTTCGCCCCCCTCTTTTGCATTAAGACTATATTTAGACCTCCTATTCCTTCTAGCTAGGGTTAGCAAAGGATTAGCTCATATTTTGTGTGAGAGCTCTGCTCATCCACTTGGACACCTTCTCCTCGGAGATTCGAGCCTCCACCGGAGAAGCTCCCCCAGGCGGATTCAAGACCCCTTTTAGGGAAGAACTCAAGACCTCCTCACGGAGAAGACCGGTTACCGTGTATCATCCGTTGTTGACTTTGGATCTTGTATCTCCTATTGTGTTCCGAGGATCTAGCACTTGTGTAATCATTCTTGTTGGTTTGAGTGTCTCTCTCTTGTGTTTTCCCCGTGTTTACCCTTGTTTCCCTCCACGTGTTCTTCGTGTTCATCACGGGATCCGCTCCTTCCGTGAAAGATCGGTCGATTAGGGTTCTACCCTACATCTTGGTATCGAGAGCCCCGTTGATCATGATTTCGAAGCCTCCCTGTTGTGTTGCTAGCCTAGTTTTTGTTGTTTTTGTCCCAAATTCAAAAATTCCCCACAAAAATAGCCCCAATTTTTTTTGTGATTTGTTGGTCTGTTGAAATTTTGTTGGATTTGATCCGTGGATTTGCTTTGTTTTGAGTGGATCTAGATTTTCCCCCTTGTCTCCACAACTTCCATACACAAAATCCTCCGGATTCAACGAATTTCCACATCTCCACCACGAACCCTAGCAGTTCATCCCGTGCCTGAGTTTCGCCCAGGCACCGGACGTCCGACGATCGGACGACCGGCCCAACCCGGACGTCCGACCCACACTGACGAAACTGATTTTTTTTCTAGTTAGTCACCACCACCGCCCCACATTTCCGCATACGCACTCCTACCACCTATACACTATCACCACTTCCGCATACCACCACCATTGCTTACCCGTTTCATACTACGACATGTGTTGCCACTTTGTGCTTTGAGAGTTTGAGTTGCGGTTCCGTATCTTTTTTTGTTTTGGCTATCTAGGTATGGTTCGACATCAACATCACCGCCGCTCTTATTCGCCATGGACGTGTCATCAGCAATGACGACCTCGACGACATCTTGGTATTCGGCCTACCATTTTGACACCATACCGTAAACAAGAACGGTAACCTCGTCTTGGTATCGTGATACATCATTCTTGCCATTACATTGATAGCCATCCTAGCCTTACTCCTTTGCATTGCTTACCCATCGAGACTAGCTATTGAGTATTGCCGGCAACGAGACTTGTGCACATTAGTGATCATACTTCCCATAGCATACATACATCATTCTTGCATATCTTGGTATCATCTCTTGTGTCACAAGATTGTCATCGCATACACAATTGCTATCTTCGTTTGTCAAGCATTGCATGAGAAAAGAGCTCAAACAACAAGGAGCAAAACAAGATTTTAAGCAAAAGGGAAAGATATGCAAAGAGCTTTTAAGCAAGAACCGTAGCATCATACAACATTAAGATCGTCGTACTCGATCATCTTGGATCATCACATAGAAACACCATGCATAGAACATACTTGGGATAGAAGTCGTTGCATTTTTGCTTAGTAGGTTGTGCACAAGTCTTGTATCCACCTATTGTGCAATCGTGCTAGCGTCTCTCTAGTGTTGTGAAACATGGGCATTTTTGTGGATTCCATATTTTGCCTCATCCTTGGTTGCCCAACCCCACTTATCTCTTTGCCTGTGTGTTTCCGTGTACACTACATTGCTTGGTCTACTTGTTACATTGCAATCTTGCGAATCTTTTCCAACATTATTGAAGCTCACTTACAATTGCATTAAATTTTGTGCCACCATCCTAACCAAGCTCCACCATAAGCTTTTACTTCTGTAGGTGTGAGAAACCTACAAGAATTGGTACCAGTTGTGGTATTTCCTTGTCCACATTGGGGTGATCATTGATCCACTTTCAACTTCGGTCAAGGTACATTTGGTATTCGTTCTTCTCTTTCTACCACTCACATTGTGTATCTTGGAATGATGGATAGGCCAAGTACTTCTACCAACCCACTCTTCATTGAGCACGACGACGACATGAACTCCTACGTCACCAAGAGCCACCTCTTTGGTGCACAACGTGCTTTGCATCAAGAGCAACAAGCAATGAGTGAACGCATCGACAACCTCGCCGCCGACTTGCGACTCTCCGAGCAACGTACAAGGGACTACTTCGACCACAAGCTCGACGATCACAATCAAGAGAATGACGCAAGGATGGACGAAATTCGTGCTTTGTTGCTCAACCGCTCTTCTTCCACTTTGTCTTCATCAAGAAGGACTCGCTCAAGTCGACACTCTGATTTCACCCTCTCCGGCTGAAGTACACCGACATTAAACACTCTACGCTGTGTCACGCGCAACGATCGTCAAGCAAGCCTCAATCCTCTATGCGACACCTACTCTCAAGAGCGCAGACAACGTCAAACCCAAGAGGCTTCCGCGCTAGCACGAGAATGGCAACGACAACGCCAACATGAAGAGGAAGAGCGAGCGTGTCTACACCAAAAGGCACATGCCGAGGCACAACGCCAAGAACAACAACTCCGTGACGCTCAAGCACTTGCGGCACAAAAAGCACTCCGAGATTCAAGTCGAGCCGTAGCCAACCGAGGTCGACAAGCTCGTGAAAATGAAGAAGCACTTCGCGAAGAAATTCCTTGATAGAGGCGAGGGTGTCCCAATCTTTCGATGAGATGATAACTATCGATTTGGTGGAGACGACTTTGACGATCCGACTACAAACGTGCACGACGTTGCGCCTTAGCAATCTCTAAACCAATCTCCTGAGGTTACTGACAATGCTGGAAGCACGATCAGCCTGACCACGAAGGTCTATTCCTGCAAGCAATCGAAGAACGAGCAAGAATATGATAAAGCAATTTGAATATTGCAAATATATATGAAGTATTGATAATGGTGGGGATCCGGAAGCGGTCTTGGTCTGGTCGTTGGACACAAACGAAGTACACGAAGTTGCAATGGCTAACTTTTAACTAAACAAATCCCAAGGAAAAAGCTACTAGATGGATCTACTTATATAGGAGCAAGGGGTGGCGGCCAATGAGGTGGGAAGATGTCCCAAGGCAGCCTAAAACTAACCCTAGGTCGTACAAGGCTCATGGGCCCAAGTGGAGGTGATGCAACACCTTTGGGCTTGTAGTTTGACTCGGATTCTGCTGCAACATCAGATTGTTTCATCCGTAACTCAACGCTCCGGATGAATTTGAAGGTGAATCCAATTGGGTTGGAAAGAGCACGAAATCTAGTTTCCAACAAAAAAAGAATCACCCAATTCGGAGTCCGTGTATGAAAAAGTTGTTCACGTTTTGAGTCAGGTATGTCTGTGCAGTCCGAATCTGAATCCAGAACGTGAGAGACTTGGACTCTATCTTCTCTTGGCCCAAAAGTGACATGAGAGGACTTTTTGAACACAACCTAAACTTATCCTTTTCCCTTTTCTTCATATGTGGATTGTACAAATGTCCCATACACCTGCAATTAGACAAAACACAAAAGTGTGTGAAGTATTTTTGTTCTGGATAACATAAATAGATTATTGAATAGTTTGCATTAGAAATCACCTGACAAATATGCATGTATGCAATATTTTTGGTCGTATCCAAGGTAGTCATGTCCTCATCATCCTCCCCTTTTTGAAAACAAAGCCGTCCTCGGCATTGCTTAATCTGAAATGTGGCTAACAAAAGAGACAAGGTGTACATATTGTATATGTATATGTCATCCATTTTAACTTCCCTTGATTTTTGCACATATGTCACATGTATACATGAGTAACTTTCATTGTTCATAAAATCTAAAGCCAAAAAATTATCACAAGAAGTAGAAGGCATGAAAATATTGGAACTCGGTTTGCACATATAAGTGAAGCTCTTATTCTCTTCAAAAGATTGGCAATGTTCATCATTAAACCATCCTAACTTCGATGAATAAACCTTACTTGCATCAAATTTACATGCTACAACATGCTTAAATAAGCAAACATGCAATAAGTCATTGGACACAGAATCATCATCAAGATTAGAGGTCATATCAAAATGATTAAACATTGGTTCTTTTGCATCAACAGTTAATTCAATGGGTGCACTCAAAATTGTTAATATTTCAGTTGTTTGATCACATGACGCATTCATGACAGTAACAAGAGTCTCTAAAATAGGTGGTGTGCTCAAATCAACAGGTAACTCAACACATGATGCATTCAAGTTAACTAGGCATGCTTCATTCTCATGTGAAGTTATATCATCAATACCTTTACTGTTACCTCGCAGAGATGTAGCTGATGTAGGTACGGACGTTGACAATGTACCATACTCTTGAGATGATATTGCGCTCACAATCCGAGGTGGGGCTGCTCTAGTAGGTGCAATAGTGGAGTAACCAACCGGCGATGGTGAGCATGAACTGGAATAGTAGTTGTTGTAGTCACCCAATGCATCCTCCTGTATCTGTCTCTCAAATGTACAAGCATGGACATACATACCAGTAATGCAACGAGGAATATACCGAAATCTTGCCTGAATATCATGGTTCAAACCACCAAAAAATCTATTCATTGTATCATCCTCAGATTCTTCTATGTCAAAATGATGCATATAAGATTTGAACTCTTGGTAGTAAGCATGAACATTGTTACTGCCTTGTTTTAATTGCTCCAATTTGCAACGCAATTCACGACGATAGTAAGGAGGAAAAAATTGTTATCTCATTACAGCTTTCAAAACTTTCCAAGTTGTGGGTTGGTTATCAATGTTTTTCTTACAATGTACACTCCACCAAACAGAAGCAAATCCAGTAAATGCTCTAATGGTAGCTCGTACTCTCTCAAGTTCAGAAAAATCATGGTGACTAAAAACTTGTTCTACTTCAAGCTCCCAAGCTAGATAAATAGCAGGATTAAATCTACCCTCAAATGATGGTAAAGAGATAACCTGACCATATGCTTGTGTGTGTTGTCCCAACTCTCGTGATGGTGAAGATGTGTCCGTCGTCCAAGAACTTCTATCTCTGGAACCTGTCATGATTAGTAGAAACAAGAACCAAAATTCGAGAATAATGTTCCTATGAACTACTAGGATGTGGTTGTAAAGTGCTCACAGTAAAGCAAATATCAATATCTTACAAGTTCTTACCATGCGGCAGGTGGTGACAGGCAACCAGTGGTGTCAAATAACTCCGAAGATTGTGTAAAGCGATTGCCAGGGGAACGTGCGTATACACGGTGTAGAAATATGTGGAGCTGGGTTGGCTATATATGGTAGCAAAAGATTAGCAATAATCAATTCAGAGATGCAATGTTGAATAAACGCTCAACGACGGTACTGTGCTGGTCCTAGGCTAGACCGAACTAGAGACGCGAGCCTAGAACACTAATGAGGTCACGTCGTAGCACAACCAGCATCAATGAAGGATACTAAGTAGCTCTGGACAGCAAGATATAAGTGAAGATCACAACGGCAGTAAAGATAATGATGTGAAACAACACCCAAGCTGTTTTACTGAACAGTGCACAAAACAGATTCCAATCCGAATTCAACTACGAGATTGAGTCTAAAAAGATCCCGAATTTTGTTTTTTTTCTCTTTTTTTTCCTCACACTTTTTTTTCTTTCTCTCCTTTTTTTTCTCTGACTTTTTTTTCTCTTTTTTTTCTCTCGTTTTTTTTCTCTCTTTTTTTCTCCCTCTTACCAAAACAAACTAGATAAGATGCAGATTGGATCAAGTGAAGATGTGAACGATCTCAACTATTATTATGACAATGAATGGTGGGTAGCACGTGGTGGAAATTGATGGATGGGTGGTGGACAGCGGAAGAGATAATGATGCAGCGGTGGCGTGACTAATGTGAACAGAACTCGAAACTCTAAACGAACTAGACACTAAGACCAGCAACTCGACACGACGATGCAACCGATATTTCAACTATGCAAGCAATGAAAAGAAAATTGCAAAGGCTCAGACTAGCTTGGACCAAGGATGAATAGATCTAACTCTTTTTTGTGGCTTTTTCTTGGACAATAGGTAAGAAAATAAATCTAACCTAGGAAAACTGGAAATTCTCACCGAGCAACCTGAAAACTGATACCACTTGATAGAGACGAGGGTGTCCCGATGTTTCGATGAGATGATAACTATCGATGAGATGATAACTACCATGATGATAACTATCGATTTTATGAATAATGTTGCCATGTTTCTAAGGTCCGAACAAGAGCATATAATTCTTTATCATAAGTAGAATAGTTCAGACTAGGCCCACTCAATTTTTCAGAAAAGTATGCAACAGGTTTTCCATCTTGTAATAACACACCTCCTAATCCAATTCCACTAGCATCACATTCAAGCTCAAAAGTCTTATTGAAATTAGGAAGTTGGAGTAAAGGAGCATGTGTCAACTTATCTTTGAATACCGTGAAGGCTTCTTCCTGTGCGGTACCCCAAACAAAAGGTACATCCTTCTTTGTAAGCTCGTTGAGAGGTGCAGCAATGGTGCTGAAATCTCTCGCAAAACGCCTATAGAAACCAGTGAGGCCAAGGAAACTCCTCACTTGTGTGACCGTTTTGGGCTGCGGCCAACTCTCAATAGCTTCAATCTTGGCTTTATCAACTTCAATTCCCTGTGGAGTAACAACATAGCCAAGAAAAGATACTCAGTCGGTGCAAAAGGTGCACTTTCCAAGGTTATCAAACAAACGTGCATCACGTAGAGCAATAAAAACAGCACGTAAATGTTCCAAATGTTCCTCCAAAGATTTGCTATAAATCAATATGTCATCAAAGTAAACTACCAAAAATCGTCCAATGAAAGCACGTAAAACTTCGTTCATTAACCTCATGAAAGTACTAGGTGCATTAGTTAACCCAAAAGGCATGACTAACCACTCATATAATCCAAACTTAGTTTTAAATGTTGTTTTCCATTCATCTCCCAATTTCATACGAATTTGATGGTAACCACTACGCAAATCAACTTTGGAGAATATTGTAGAGCCACTCAATTCATCAAGCATATCATCTAGCCTAGGAATAGGATGACGATAACGAATAGTAATATTATTAATGCCTCTACAATCAACGCACATACGCGACGTACCATCCTTTTTCGGCACTAAAATGATAGGAACAGCACAAGGACTAAGGGATTCACGTATATAACCTTTGTCGAGCAGTTCTTGTACTTGACGCATAATCTCCTTCGTCTCCTCTGGATTGGTACGGTATGGTGCCCGGTTGGGTAATGATGCACCGGGAATTAAGCCAATTTGATGCTCAATCCCGCGAATAGGTGGTAATCCCGGTGGCACGTCTTGTGGAAAGACGTCGGCGAACTCCTGCAAAATGTTAGTGACAGCAGGAGGCAAAGAGGAAGGCACGTCCTTGAATGAAAATAATGCCTCTTTGCACACAAAAGCATAGCAAACAGATTTGCTAAAATCTAGATCATCAATATCAGATTTGGTGGCAAGTAAACATGCACTTTTCAATTTAATTTCAGAAACAACACTAGATTGTTTATTATTATTAGGCTGCATTTGTTGCTCAAATTCTTTTGCCACAATCTGATTTTCACTCTTAGTTTTCTCCTGTTTTGCTTTATTAGCTCTATTAATATCATCTTTCAAAATGGAATCAGGAGTCATAGGAAGCAAAGTAATATTTTTATCCTTATGAACAAGAGTATACTGATTGTTTCTACCATGGTGAATAGAATTTTTATCAAATTGCCATGGTCTACCAAGTAATAAGGAACATGCTTGCATCGGTACCACATCACAATCAACATAATCAGCATATGTAGAGATACTAAAATGCACACGAACAGTACGTGCTACCTTAACCTTGCCGCTGTTGTTGAACCATTGGATGTAGTAAGGATGTGGATGTGGTCTGGTGGTGAGAGATAGCTTCTCCACCATCTCGATGCTAGCCAAGTTGTTGCAACTCCCTCCATCTATGATCACGCGAACAGAACGTTCCTTCACAACTCCCTTTGTATGGAACAAATTATGCCTCTGATTTTCCTCAGCTTGTGTAACCTGCACACTCAAAACACGTTGAGCAACTAAACATTCATACCTGTCAGCATCTTCAGGAGCCATGTATTGCGTCTCATGATCAGAATCGTCTCCACCGTGTTCGTCATGTGTAATAAGAGCCAAAGTCTCCTCATCATAGTCACTAGCGGACTCATACCCACCATCCTCAGTAACAATCATCACACGCTTAGATGGGCATTCTCTCGCATAATGACCTCCACCCTTGCAACGTCGACAAATAATATCATGTGTTTGCCCTGTTGATGCCATGGATGAAGAAGAGCTCTTTGCAGGCCCAGAAGGTGTGCTCTTGGCAGATAGTGGTGATTGTGCCTGCTTTATTGTATCACGGTTGGAGGTGGCAGCCGACGGAGGCGCCGGTGTAGCAGAACGTGTGGAAGTAGATGATGCACGTGGTGTCCATGAAGAAGGTCGACCTGCAGAAAAGTTAGTCCGCGCCAATGCCTGTCGATCCTGCACTTCACGTTCAGCTTTACAAGCAAGATGGAATAAACGAGTGATATTAGTATACTCCTTATACTCTAGAATCGTCTGAATCTCTCTATTTAATCCACCCATAAAACGTGCAAGCATAGCTTCATTCTCCTCAACAATACCACATCTAATCATGCCAGTTTGTAATTCCTGATAATATTCTTCTACAGAATTTTTTCCCTGTCTTAAGCGCTGCAATTTTTGAAGTAATTCACGTTGATAATATGGTGGAACCCAATGAGTACGCATAGCAGTTTTCAAAGCAGCCCAAGTAGCAGGAATGGGATATAATCTACAATGCTCAGACCACCAAACACATGCAAAACTAGTGAATGCACAAACAGCAGCAGGAACACGTCTCTCCTCGGGATATTGTAAACATGTAAATCGTTGTTCAGTTTCTAACTCCCAAGTAAGATATATATCAGGAACATATCTACCCTCAAATGGTGGAATATTCAATTTTAGTTTAGGGAGATGGTCATGATCTCGTACCTGAGGGTGAGCCCTACCATTGCCATTATTTGCATGTGGACGACCTGATGGTTGCTGTGCTGGTGGTGGCACGTAGTTCTGATTTTGATCAACCTCATCCTCGTAATCGCTAGCAAAATCATCCTCCTCCGCATCAGCAGCAGGAGCCACAGAAGTAGCAACAGCAGCACCAACAGTTTGGCCAGGTGCAAGAGGGAGACAGCTCGCTCGGCGGAGGGCTGTTTCACGATGTGTAGGTAGTCGTCGTTGTTGTTGTTGTAGAGGTGCGTTAGGTGCAGCCGGTGGTGGTGGTGGAAGACGCGCGAGCAATTCATTAAACCTGTTATCGAGCTTTGTTTCGAACGTCTTCTCCATGTCATCTATCTTCTCCATGGCCTCTTCAAATCTGTTTAGCACATCCTGCACCTGTCCATTCATCATTTGCTGAAATTTATCATGCAACTCCTGATTCGTCATGTTCTCCCAGTCAGTCTCGTCGGCTTGTGATCCTGCCATGGTTAGCAACAATAGAAAACACACAAGAATATGATCCTACAGAATACTAACAAGAGGTGGTGGTGGCGGGTGTCACAAATCCGTCAAGCAAATCTCAGATTCTTACCAGTTCTTACCCAGCAGCAGGCGGTGATCGGCAACCGTTGTAGTCAAAACTCTCAAAAGCTTGGATAGAGCGATTGCCAGGGAGAGTCAAACGCACGACGTAGAGGTATGTGGAGCTGGTAAGGCTTATAGTATGGTAGCAAAAAGGGTCAGCAATAATCAATTCAGAGATGCAAAGTTGAATAAACGCTCAACGACGGTACTGTGCTGGTCCTAGGCTAGACCGTGCTAGAGACGCGAGCCTAGAACACTAACAAAATCACGGCGCTGCACGTAAATAAGGGAAAAGCACACTCTGGAACTTTTTTTTTGCGCTCCTCTTTTTTTTGCGAAAAATTACTATAATGGTGAGTGTCTCAAAACTCTTCCCTCGTCAAACTGATAGGATGGGCACGAAATTTTTTTTCACTTTCTTTTTTCGGAAATCAGGGCAGCGACGATGAAAAAGTGCGACAAAAAATCACTATGATGGCACGTGGCTCAAAAGACTCAGAAAAGCCTAAAAATAGGATAGGGAAAAAAAAATTTGCCCGTGAAAATTTTGGCCTAAAAACTGCCCGGGGGTCTCCAGACTCTTTTTTTTTTCGAGACCTACGCAGGCAAGGAAACACGAATCGGAATTGAGATTGATCTCAAGAACAAACCTAATATGAGAAGAACTCGGATTGGTGGTGGATATATGGTGGTGGTATATGGCAGCGGTGGTGGTATATGGTAGCGGTGGTGGTGGTGGTATATGGATAGAGATTGATGGTGGTATATGGATACGGATTGGTGGTGGTATATGGATATGGATTCAGAGCGGTGGCGGATAAGCAAAAGTGGTAGATGGGCGATGATGATGGTGCGGCGGCGGCGTGACAACTTGTGACCAGAACTCGAAACTCTAAAAGACTAGACTCTAAGACCAGCAACTTGACACGACGATGCAACCGCAAATTCAACAAAGCAAAAACCCTAAAAAGATTATGCAAAGGCTCAGATTGGTTTGGATATGATGAACTAACTCTAATTTTTTTTGTGTGGCTTTTTCGTGGACTGTAGGTATGAAGAACAGACTCGATCTAATCTACGAAAAACTGTAAAATCTCACCGAGCAACCTGGAAATCTGATACCACTTGATAGAGGCAAAGGTGTCCCGATGTTTCGATGAGATGGTGGCTATCGTTTTCTGTGGGAGTCGACCTTGACGATCCGACTACGAACGTGCGAGACGTCGCGCCTTAGCAATCGCTAAACCAACTTCCGAGGGGTTATTGACCACGCCGGAGCACGATCAACCTGACCACGAGGGCCTGTTTCCTGCGAGCAAACAAAGAACAAGCAACAAACTGAGATTGCAACATGGATATTGCGAATATAAGATGAAAGCTTTATTGATCAAGGTGGGGTTCTGTGACGTCTTGGTCTGGTCGTTGGACACAAACGAAGTACGCGAAGTTGCAGCTATGGAGAACTTTTAATCTAAACAAAACCCAAAGTCTAAACGACGCCCTAAGGGCTGTATATATGGAGGAAGAGAGGGGAATTTCGTGGCCCTTGAGGGTGGGGTCCGAAACCAACCCTAACTCTTGTTTCCCCACACATACGGACTCTAAAAATAGCCTATACTTAAGTATTTCGAAATTACATGGGCCTGGCCCATTAATAAGGTGACGCAGCACCTAGAATAGCCTATGGACGAATATTATGAAGTGGCATCTTGTATATTTCGTCCATGGCTTCATGCACTCCTTATGGCGGCTTCAAAGTCCTGAAATCATCACTTGTAACTCCGTTCTTGATCCCCTTGCGCATGCCATCAACTTCATGCGTGTTCTTGCTCCAATGTTCATCCTTCTCCAAGCTAGGCCCTTCATTTGAAAGCAAAACAAATGTATCCAATTTAGGCAGCATCATAATCTCATGAACATTAGAATCATTACCAAGAAACGAAAGTACCTGGTAATTTAATTGGCGTGCGCGAGCTCTAGTAATTGGTCCAGTATATGTAACAGTAGGGGCTGTGGGTGTAACAATGGTATTGATGTCCTCATCACAAGAACGAAGATTTCAAGATCGCGTGCATCGTCAAGTTCCTCCTCGAGCTTTACAAGCTCCTCCACAAGCTCGCCAAGAAAATCAAGTTCATCAAGAGCATGGAGACAATGGAAATCCTCCACGGCAAGAGCAACATGAGGTTGACAACCCTCCTCACCAAGAGCAACACGAGCTTGACAATCATCAACAACATGGGCGTCATTATCCCCGACCCCAACACAATGAAGAGCAACGCTACGAAAAGCTCAAGTTCACCATGCCCAAGTTCAGCGGAAGCAACGATTCCTAAGAATACCTTTCATGGGCATTGAAGGTCGACAAAATCTTCCGTTTGCACAACTACGACGAAGAGAAGAAGATTGCGATGGCATCCCTTGAGTTCCAAGACTATGTCCTCATTTGGTGGGAACAAGTTATCGAGCGCCAAGAGGCAAAAGGTGAACCACCCATCACTACTTGGGCGCAAATGAAGGTTGTCATGAGAGCACGCTTTGTGCCTACCTACTACAACCGCGACCTCTTCAAGAAACTCCAACTACTCAAGCAAGGAACCAAGAGCGTTGAAGAGTACTATAAGGAGTTGGACATTGCCATGATACGAGCCAATGTCACGGAAGATGATGGGCAAACAATGGCACGTTTCTTGAATGGACTCAACCATCCTATCAAGAAGATCGCTGACTTCCAACCATACTCGAACCTCATCGAGCTAGTGCATCAAGCGACCAAAGCGGAACGTCAAGTGCAAGATGATTACAAGTATGCCAAGTTATCATCCAAGTCATACGGCTTCTCCAACACCCAAGCTTCAACGACTCCAACTCCGTCTACCAAGCCTTCTACAAGCAACGTTGACAAGTCGAGTTCCAAGAAAGCTTCGTCAACTCCAAGTCATCCTCCTACTACAGGCAACTTCAAGCCGATAGCTTCATCATCATCCACTCCAACCGATGAGACCGTTAAGACGAGTTCCTTCAAATGCTTCACATGCGGAGGCCGAGACCAAAAGTCCAATGAGTGAACCAACAAGCAGACCATGATACTCAACGACGACGGCACCTACGACTCGATGAGTGAAGGAGAAATGGACGCTCTTGAGCAAGTCGCTATGCAATGGCAAGTGAACGGTGAAGAGGAACAAGTCTTTTGCGATGAAGATTCAAGTCCCGCTCTTGTTGTCTCCAAGGTCTTGACTCTCCAACATCACCAAGAAGAAGACCAAAGATGCCACATATTCCACACCAAAGCCGGTATCAATGGAAGATCCGTCAACTTCATCATTGATGGAGGGAGTTGTCATAACCTGGCAAGTGAAGATCTTTGCTCCAAGCTCCAATTGCCCAAGATGAAGCACCCACATCCGTATAAAGTGCAATGGCTTAGCGACTCTGGCACTATCCAAGTCGAGCATCGAGTACATGTCTCCTTCAAAATTGGTGCCTACAAAGACACTTTGGAGTGCGACGTTGTTCCAATGACCGTTTGCCACCTCCTCCTTGGACGCCCATGGCAATTTGATAGAGGAGTCATCCACAACGGTCGAATGAACCACTACATCTTCAAGATGAAGGGCAAGGAGTACGTACTTCGTCCCATGTCTCGAAGCCAAGTGATGACCGACAAGCAAGCCACCCATCATGGAGAGAATAGTGAGAGAGCGAGCCACCAAAAAGAGAGTGAGCGCCACAAGCCCAAATCGAGCGCCTCCACGATGAGCGACAAAAAAAACTTAATCTTATATGCCACCAAAAGTGAGATAAGAATAGTGTGTGAGAACCCATCTCGTGTCCTACACTACGTCCTTTTGTGCAAGGACAATGCACCACAAGCAAACACCTCTCACACTCTTCCTCTAGTGTTGTCTTCTCTTTTGCAGGAATTTCACGATGTTTTCCCCGACGAGCTACCTCCGGGACTACCTCCACTACGAGGCATTGAGCACCGCATCGACCTCATCCCCGGAGCACCGCTTCTAAACAAAGCTCCCTACCGCGTCAACCCCGAAGAAACCAAAGAAATACAAAGGCAAGTAAAGCATCTCATAGACCATGGACATGTGCATGAAAGTTCCAGCCCTTGTGTCGTCCCGGTCATTCTTGTTCCAAAACGAGAATGTAGCTTTCGCATGGGCTCCGATTGTAGACCTATCAATGCTATCACCGTTCATTATAGGTATCCCATTCCACGCCTTGATGATATGCTTGATGAACTTAGTGGTGCCACTATCTTTTCAAAATTCGAACTTAAAAGTGGTTACTATCAAATCCGCATACAAGACGGTGATGAATGTAAACCGCTTTCAAAACCAAGTTTGGGTTGTATGAGTGGTTAGTCATGCCTATGGGTCTATCGGAAGCACCGGGTACTTTTATGCGCCATATGAATCATGTCTTCCGCCCTTACATTGGTGTGTTTGTTGTGGTCTACTTTGATGATATCCTTGTTTTTAGCAAGTCTCTCAAATATCATGTCACCCATGTCCGAACCGTTCTACAAACTCTTCGAAAAGAGCGTCGCTATGCTAATATGGAGAAATGCCTTTTCGGCGTTGACAAGCTCGCTTTCTTGGGTTTTGTTGTATCTTCTAAGGGTTTTCATGTTGATGAGTCCAAGATCATTGCTATTAAGACTTGGCCACAACCAACCAATTTGCAACAAGTACGTAGTTTTCTTGGCCTTGCGGGTTTCTATCGTCGCTTTGTGAAAGATTTTAGCACCATTGCTTGGCCTTTGCATGCTTTGAGCAAGAACAATGCGCCTTTTGTTTGGGGACCATCCCAAGATACCGCTTTCAATGAGATTAAGAATTTGCTTACTCATGCTCCCGTGCTTCCTTTACCCAACTTTGACAAACCCTTTGAGGTTCATTGCGATGCTAGCAGTAATGGCATAGGAGGTGTGTTAATGCAAGAGAAGCGCCCCATAGATTACTTTAGTGAGAAACTCTCCGGCGCAACTCAATTACCCCATCTATGACAAAGAGCTCTATGCTTTAGTCCATGTTTTGCATGAATGGGAACACTATCTTCGTCCTCATGAATTTATCATACATACCGATCATGAAACGCTCAAGTATCTTAAGGGCCAAACCAAGTTGAACAAGTGTCATGCTAAATGGAGTGAATTTATTGAGTCTTTTCCTTATGTCATCAAGTACATTAAGGGTAAGGAAAACATTGTAGTGGATGCCCTTTCCCGCATATGCATGCTTGTTACTCAACTTGAATTGGATGTCATTAGTTTTGAGCATATAAAAGACTTGTATGAGCATGATCCTACTTTCGATACTCCTTATGTCAAGTGTTTGACGCACACCTCTTGGGAACGCTACTACATCAAAAATGGATATCTTATGAGAGCTAACAAACTTTGCATCCCCGAGTCTTGTCTTCGTTTGTTGCTTTTGCAGGAATCTCATGGAGGAGGCTTAATGGGACATTTTGGACGCGACAAGACATTCTCCATGCTCTCAAAGAACAACTATTGGCCCAAGATGTTTTGTGACGTCAACCGCTTCACCAACCATGCTCTACATGTCGCAAAGCTAAGTCCAAAGCTCAATCCCATGGCTTTTATATGCCTCTACCAATTCCATATCAACCATGGGAAGACATTAGCATGGACTTTGTACTTGGTTTGCCTAGGACTAGAAATGGGAAGGATTCGGTATTGGTCGTTGTGGACCGTTTATCAAAAATGGCACATTTCATTCCTTGCAACAAGATAAACGATGCTTCACATGTTGCTACTCTCTTTTGTAGGGAAATATTGCGTCTACACAGAGTGCCAAAGACGATCGTCTCAGACCACGACGTCAAGTTCCTTAGCTACTTTTGGAAGACCCTGTGCACCAAGCTCGGAATCAAGCTACTCTTCTCCACGGCGTATCATCCACAAACCGATAGCCAAACGGAAGTTACCAACCGCATACTCTCCGCTCTACTTCGAGTACTCGTCAAGAAGAACATCAAGAAGTGGGAGGAGTGCCTACCTATCGCCGAGTTCGCCAGCAACCGAGCAAGACACTCAACAACCGGCAAATCCCCCTTTGAGGATGTCTACGGATTCAACCCTTTGTCCCCATTGGACATTCTCCCTCTACCACTCCAAGAGCGCATCAATTTGGACGCAAGTGCACACATGACTCATCTCTAGAAGGTGCATGAAGATACAAGACATACTATCGCGTGCCAACTACAACGACTTGCGACCAAGCTCAACATCAACAAGCACCCCATGGTCTTCAACATTGGTGATCTTGTGTGGCTACACCTTCACAAGGACCGCTTTCCACAAGAACGCAAGCCCAAGCTTTGACCACGAGCGGATGGACCCTTCAAGGTCCTTGCACGCTACAACGACAACGCCTATAAGATCGACATTCCACGCGACAAGTACTCCGTGAGCGACATCTTCAACGTCAAAGATCTCTCTCCCTACCATGGTGATGAAGAATTTGATCCGAGGACGGATCTTCCCAAGGGAGGGGAGATGATGAGGAGCATCCCACAATCATTGCCATGGACCTACCATCACCTCACCAAGTGCCTAGAGGACCCATGACACGAGCATGTGCAAGAGCTTTTGGAGCATCCCACAATCATTGCCATGGACCTACCATCACCTCACCAAGTGCCTAGAGGACCCATGACACGAGCATGTGCAAGAGCTTTTGAAGCCGAGGTGACATCTCTCCTCTCACATTTCCACTTTGATGCACATGAGACATGGCTACTACCTCATACGGACACTTTGTGCATACTCAGGTATCATGGAGAAGCTCAGGAGCAAGGAGAAGAAGAAGTGATGAAGAAGAAGCTATAGGCTCCGGACATCCGCTCGCCACCAGACATCCGATGATCTCCAGGCTCCGAACGTCTGGCCCTCTCCGGATGACCGACGCCACCACAACCGAGCCAAATCTATGGATTTCTGGAATCCAACGGACGACTGACGCCCGGACGTCCGACCCCGACCGGACGTCCGACCCCGACCGGACGTCCGACCGAAGACCACCCGAGCCGAATCTACGGACGTCTGACAGGCACCGGACGTCCGGACCCTCGCGAGCCTCCGGACGACCGGTGAGTCCCGGACGTCCGACGCCTGTGTGCTGTTTCGTGTTGGGCCGCAACCCATGTACCTCTTCGCCCCCCTCTTTTGCACTAAGACTATATATAGACCTCCTATTCCTTCTAGCTAGAGCTAGCAAAGGATTAGCTCATATTTTGTGTGAGAGCTTTGCTCATCCACTTGGACACCTTCTCCTCAGAGATTCGAGCCTCCACCGGAGAAGATCCCTCAAGCGGATTCAAGACCCCTTTTAGGGAAGAACTCAAGACCTCATCACGGAGAAGACCGGTTACCGTGTCTCTCTCTTGTGATTTCCTTGTGTTTACCCTTGTTTCCCTCCTCGTGTTCTTCGTGTTCATCGCGGGATCCGCTCCTTTCGTGAAAGATCGGCCGATTAGGGTTCTACCCTACATCAAAACCCAAGTTTAAACGATGCCTTAAGGGTTGTATATATGGAGGAGAGAGGGGGAATTTTGTGGTCCTTCGAGGAGGGGTCCGAAACCAACCCTAACTCTTGTTTCCCCACACATACAGACTCTAAAAACAGCCTATAATCAACTATTTCGAAATTACATGGGCCTGGCCCGAAAATAAGGTGACGCGGCACCTAGGATAGCCTCTGGACGAAATTTATGAAGTGGCGTCTTGTATATTTCATACAAGGCTTCATGCACTCATTATGGTGGCTTCAAAGTCCTGGAATCATCACTTGTAACTCCGTTCTTGTCCCCTTGTGCACGCCATCATCTCCATGCTTGAACTTGCTCCAAGGTTCATCTTTCTTGTACAAGCTAGGCCCTTCATTTGTAAGCAAAACACATGTATCCAATTTAGGCAGCATCATATTCTAATGAACATTAGTATCGGTACCAAGAAACGAAAGTACCTGGTAATTTAATTGGCGTGCGCGAGCTCTAGTAATTGGTCCAGTATGTATAGTAGCAGGGTCTGTGGGTGTAACAATGGTACTAATGTCCTCATCATCCTCCCCTTCTTGAAATGAAGCCGTCCTCGACGGAATCTCATCTTCCTCACCCAAATAAGGCTTCAAATCTGCAATGTTAAAAGTGGGACTAACCCCAAAATCTGCAGGTAGCTCAAGTTTATATGCATTATCATTTATTTTCTCTAACACCCTAAAAGAACCATCAGCACGTGGAATTAGCTTTGATTTGCGCAAATTAGGAAATCTATCCTTACGCAAATGTAACCAAACAAGATCTCCTGGTGCAAACACAACATGTTTTCTACCCTTATCCTCAGCAAGTTTATATTTAGCAGTCATACGCTCAATGTTTTCCTTAGTTACTCATGCATTTTTAAAATCAATTCAGCATGTTCTTTAGCATCAAAATTAACCTTCTCCGAAGATGGAAGAGGGAATAAGGTGGACGAGGTAGGAAACCATACACAATTTTAAAAGGGCACATCTTAGTAGTAGAATGCAATGAACGATTATAACCAAATTCAATATGAGGCAAGCATTCTTCCCACATTTTCTTATTATTCTTCAAAACAACCCTAAGCATAGTAGACAATGTTCTACTGACTACTTCAGTTTGTCCATCAGTTTGGGGGTGACAAGTAGTACTAAAAAGTAGTTTAGTCCCCAACTTAGACCATAAACATCTCAAAAAGTGTCTAAGAAATTTAGTATCACGATCTGAAACAATAGTATTTGGCACAGCAAGCAAGCGAATAATTTCACGAAAGAACAAATCAGAAACATTAACAACATCATCACTTTTATGACATGGTATAAAGTCTGCCATTTTCAAGAACCTATCCACGACAAAAAATATGCTATCCCTCCCCTTCTTTTTCGGAGGTAAACCTAAAACAAAGTGCATAGATATATCCTCCCAAGGAACACTAGGTACAGGCAAAGGCATATATAAACCATGCGGATTGAGTTGTGACTTAGCTTTTTGACATGTAGTGTAGCGAGCAACAAAACGCTCAACATCCCTTCTCATCTTTGGCCAAAAGAAATGTGTAGCAAGTACGTCCTCTGTCTTCTTCATGCCAAAGTGGCCATTACTCCTCCTCTATGCGCCTCCTGCAACAACAAAAGACGAACGTAACTAGCTGGAATGCATAGCTTGTTAGCACGGAACACTAATCCATCATTAATGATGAACTTGTTCCACGTTCTTCCTTCTTTACAATTCTGCATTACATCTTTAAAATAGACATCATGCACATATTGATCTTTGATGGTCTCCAAACCAAATATTTTGAAGTCAAGTTGTGAAAGCATAGTATGGCGACGAGACAATGCATCAGCAATAACATTTTCATTACCCTTCTTGTGTTTAATAACACAAGGAATGAATTCAACCCATTTAGGATGTCTACGATTCAGTTTGGCATGACTTTTAATATGTTTCAAAGATTCATGATCAGAATGTATAACAAATTCTTTGGGCCATAAATAATGTTGGCATGTCTCGAAAGTCTGAACAAGAGCATATAATTCTTTATCATAAGTAGAATAATTCAGACTAGGCCCACTCAATTTTTCAGAAAAGTATGCAATAGGTTTGCCATCTTGTAATAACACACCTCCTAATCCAATTCCAGTAGCATCTCATTCAAGCTCAAAAGTCTTACTAAAATAAGGAAGTTGGAGTAAAGGAGCATGTGTCAACTTATATTTCAATACCATGAAGGCTTCTTCCTGTGCGGTACCCCAAACAAAAGGAACATCTTCTTTGTAAGCTCGTTGAGAGGTGCAGCAATGGTGCTGAAATCTCTCACAAAACGCCTATAGAAACCAGCGAGGCCAAGGAAACTCCTCACTTGTGTGACCGTTTTGGGCTGCGGCCAACTCTCAATAGCTTCAATCTTGGCTTTATCAACTTCAATTCCATGTGGAGTAACAACTTAGCCAAGAAAAGATAGTCGGTCGATGCAAAAGGTGCACTTCCCAAGGTTACCAAACAAACGTGCATAACGTAGAGCAATAAAAACAGCATGTAAATGTTCCAAATGTTCCTCCAAAGATTTGCTATTAATCAATTTGTCATCAAAGTAAACTACCACAAATCGTCCAATGAAAGCACGTAAAACTTAGTCCATTAATCTCAAGAAAGTAGTAGGTGCATTAGTTAACCCCAAAGGCATGACTAACCACTCATATAATCCAAACTTAGTTTTAAATGTCGTTTTCCATTCATCTCCCTATTTCATACGAATTTGATCGTATCCACTACGCAAATCAACTTTGGAGAATATTGTAGAGCCACTCAATTCATCAAGCATATCATCTAGCCTAGGAATAGGATGACAGTAACGACTAGTAATATTATTAATGACTCTACAATCAACGCACATACGCGACGTATCATCCTTATTTGGCACTAAAATGATAGGAACAGCACAAGGACTAAGGTATTCGCGTATATAACCTTTGTCAAGCAGCTCTTGTACTTTACGCATAATCTCCTTCATCTCCTCTGGATTGGTATGGTATGGTGCACGGTTGGGTAATGATGCACCGGGAATTAAGTCATTTTGATGCTCAATCCCTCGAATAGGTGGTAATCTAATAGAGGCGAGGGTGTCCCGATCTTTCGATGAGATGATAACTATCGATTTGGTGGAGATGACTTTGACGATCCGACTACAAACGTGCATGACGTTGCGCCTTAGCAATCGCTAAACCAATCTCCTGAGGTTACTGACGATGCCAGAAGCACGGTCAGCCTGACCACGAAGGTCTATTCCTACAAGCAATCGAAGAACGAGCAAGAATATGATAAAGCAATCTGAATATTGCAAATATATATAAGGTATTGATAATGGTGGGGATCCGTAAGCGGTCTTGGTCTGGTCGTTGGACACAAACGAAGTACACGAAGTTGCAATGGCTAACTTTTAACTAAACAAATCCCAAGGAAAAAGCTACTAGATGGATCTACTTATATAGGAGCAAGGGGTGGCGGCCAAGGAGGTGGGAGGACGTCCCAAGGCAGCCTAAAACTAACCCTAGGTCGTACAAGGCTCATGGGCCTAAGTGGAGGTGATGCAACACCTTTGGGCTTGTAGTTTGACTCGGATTCTGCTGCAACGTCAGATTGTTTCGTCCGTAACTCAACGCTCCGGATGAATTTGAAGGTGAATCCAATTGGGCTGGAAAGAGCACGAAATCTAGTTTCCAACAAAAAAAGAATCACCCAATTCAGAGTCCGTATGAAAAAGTTGTTGGCGTTTTGAGTCAGGTATGTCTGTGCAGTCCGAATCTGAATCCAGAACGTGAGAGACTTGGACTCTATCTTCCCTTGGCCCAAAAGTGACGTGAGAGGACTTTTTGAACACAACCTAAACTTCTCCTTTTCCCTTGTCTTCATATGTGGATTGTACAAATGTCCCATACACCTGCAATTAGACAAAACACAAAAGTGTGTGAAGTATTTTTGTTCTGGATAACATAAATAGATTATTGAATAGTTTGCATTAGAAATCACCTGACAAATATGCATGTATGCAATATTTTTGGTCGTATCCAAGGTAGTCATGTCCTCATCATCCTCCTCTTTTTGAAAATAAAGCCGTCCTCGGCATTGCTTAATCTGAAATTTGGCTAACAAAAGAGACAAGGTGTACATGTTGTATATGTATATGTCATCAATTTTAACTTCCCTTGATTTTTGCACATATGTCACATGTATACATGAGTAACTTTCATTGTTCATAAAATCTAAAGCCAAAAAATTATCACAAGAAGTAGAAGGCATGAAAATATTGGAACTCAGTTTGCACATATAAGTGAAGCTCTTATTCTCTTGAAAAGATTGGCAATGTTCATCATTAAACCATCCTAACTTCGATGAATAAACCTTACTTGCATCAAATTTACATGCTACAGCATGCTTAAATAAGAAAACATCAAGTCATTGGACACAGAATCATCATCAAGATTAGAGGTCATATCAAAATTATTAAACATTGGTTCTTTTGCATCAACAGTTAATTCAATGGGTGCACTCAAAATTGTTGATATTTCAGTTGTTTGATCACATGACGCATTCATGACAGTAACAAGAGTCTCTAAAATAGGTGGTGTGCTCAAATCAACAGGTAACTCAACACATGATGCATTCAAGTTAACTAGGCATGCTTCATTCTCATGTGAAGTTATATCATCAATACCTTTACTGTTACCTCGCAGAGATGTAGCTGATGTAGGTACGGACGTTGACAATGTACCATACTCTTGAGATGATATTGCGCTCACAATCCGAGGTGGGGCTGCTCTATTCGGTGCAATAGTGGAGTAACCAACCGGCGATGGTGAGCATGAACTGGAATAGTAGTTGTTGTAGTCACCCAATGCATCCTCCTGTATCTGTCTCTCAAATGTACAAGCATGGACATACATACCAGTAATGCAACGAGGAATATACCGAAATCTTGCCTGAATATCATGGTTCAAACCACCAAAAAATCTATTCATTGTATCATCCTCAGATTCTTCTATGTCAAAATGATGCATATAAGATTTGAACTCTTGGTAGTAAGCATGAACATTGTTACTGCCTTGTTTTAATTGCTCCAATTTGCAACGCAATTCACGACGATAGTAAGGAGGAAAAAATTGTTATCTCATTACAGCTTTCAAAACTTTCCAAGTTGTGGGTTGGTTATCAATGTTTTTCTTACAATGTACACTCCACCAAACAGAAGCAAATCCAGTAAATGCTCTAATGGTAGCTCGTACTCTCTCAAGTTCAGAAAAATCATGGTGACTAAAAACTTGTTCTACTTCAAGCTCCCAAGCTAGATAAATAGCAGGATTAAATCTACCCTCAAATGATGGTAAAGAGATAACCTGACCATATGCTTGTGTGTGTTGTCCCAACTCTCGTGATGGTGAAGATGTGTCCGTCGTCCAAGAACTTCTATCTCTGGAACCTGTCATGATTAGTAGAAACAAGAACCAAAATTCGAGAATAATGTTCCTATGAACTACTAGGATGTGGTTGTAAAGTGCTCACAGTAAAGCAAATATCAATATCTTACAAGTTCTTACCATGCGGCAGGTGGTGACAGGCAACCAGCGGTGTCAAATAACTCCGAAGATTGTGTAAAGCGATTGCCAGGGGAACGTGCGTATACACGGTGTAGAAATATGTGGAGCTGGGTTGGCTATATATGGTAGCAAAAGATTAGCAATAATCAATTCAGAGATGCAATGTTGAATAAACGCTCAACGACGGTACTGTGCTGGTCCTAGGCTAGACCGAACTAGAGACGCGAGCCTAGAACACTAATGAGGTCACGTCGTAGCACAACCAGCATCAATGAAGGATACTAAGTAGCTCTGGACAGCAAGATATAAGTGAAGATCACAACGGCAGTAAAGATAATGATGTGAAACAACAGCCAAGCTGTTTTACTGAACAGTGCACAAAACAGATTCCAATCCGAATTCAACTACGAGATTGAGTCTAAAAAGATCCGAATTTTGTTTTTTTTCTCTTTTTTTTCCTCACACTTTTTTTTTCTTTCTCTCCTTTTTTTCTCTGACTTTTTTTTCTCTTTTTTTTCTCTCGTTTTTTTCTCTCTTTTTTTCTCCCTCTTTCCAAAACAAACTAGATAAGATGCAGATTGGATCAAGTGAAGATGTGAACGATCTCAACTATTATTATGACAATGAATGGTGGGTAGCACGTGGTGGAAATTGATGGATGGGTGGTGGACAGCGGAAGAGATAATGATGCAGCGGTGGCGTGACTAATGTGAACAGAACTCGAAACTCTAAACGAACTAGACACTAAGACCAGCAACTCAACACGACGATGCAACCGATAATACAACTATGCAAGCAATGAAAAGAAAATTGCAAAGGCTCAGACTGGCTTGGACCAAGGATGAATAGATCTAACTCTTTTTTGTGGCTTTTTCTTGGACAATAGGTAAGAAAATAAATCTAATCTAGGAAAACTGGAAATTCTCACCGAGCAACCTGAAAACTGATACCACTTAATAGAGGCGAGGGTGTCCCGATCTTTTGATGAGATGATAACTATCGATTTGGTGGAGACGACTTTGACGATCCGACTACAAACGTGCACGACGTTGTGCCTTAGCAATCGCTAAACCAATCTCCTGAGGTTACTGACGATGCCGGAAGCACGGTCAGCCTGACCACGAAGGTCTATTCCTGCAAGAAATCGAAGAACGAGCAAGAATATGATAAAGCAATCTGAATGTTGCAAATATATATAAGGTATTGATAATGGTGGGGATCCGTAAGCGGTCTTGGTTTGGTCGTTGGACACAAACGAAGTACACGAAGTTGCAATGGCTAACTTTTAACTAAACAAATCCCAAGGAAAAAGCTACTAGATGGATCTACTTATATAGGAGCAAGGGGTGGCGGCCAAGGAGGTGGGAGGAAGTCCCAAGGCAGCCTAAAACTAACCCTAGGTCGTACAAGGCTCATGGGCCCAAGTGGAGGTGATGCAACACCTTTGGGCTTGTAGTTTGACTCGGATTCTGTTGCAACGTCAGATTGTTTCGTCTGTAACTCAACGCTCCGGATGAATTTGAAGGTGAATCCAATTGGGTTGGAAAGAGCACGAAATCTAGTTTCCAACAAAAAAACAATCACCCAATTCGGAGTCCATATGAAAAAGTTGTTGGCGTTTTGAGTCAGGTATGTCTGTGCAGTCCGAATCTGAATCCAGAACGTGAGAGACTTGGACTCTATTTTCTCTTGGCCCAAGAGTTGCGTGAGAGGACTTTTTGAACACAACCTAAACTTCTCCTTTTCCCTTGTCTTCATATGTGGATTGTACAAATGTCCCATACACCTGCAATTAGACAAAACACAAAAGTGTGTGAAGTATTATTGTTCTGGATAACATAAATAGATTATTGAATAGTTTGCATTAGAAATCACCTGACAAATATGCATGTATGCAATATTTTTGGTCGTATCCAAGGTAGTCATGTCCTCATCATAATCCCGGTGGCATGTCTTGTGGAAAGACGTCAGCGAACTCCTGCAAAATGTTAGTGAAAGCAGGAGGCAAAGAGGAAGGCACGTCCTCGAATGAAAATAATGCCTCTTTGCACACAAAAGCATAGCAAACAGATTTGCTAAAATCTGGATCATCAATATCAGATTTGGTGGCAAGTAAACATGCACTTTTCAATTTAATTTCAGAAGCAACACTAGATGGTTTATTATTAGGGTTCATTTGTTCCTCAAATTCTTTTGCCATAATCTGATTTTCACTCTTATTTTTCCTCCTGTTTTGCTTTATTAGCTCTATTAATATCATCTTTCAAAATGGAATCTGGAGTCATAGGAAGCAAAGTAATATTTTTGTCCTTATGAACAAGAGTATACTGATTGTTTCTACCATGGTGTACAAATTTTTTATCGAATTACCATGGTCTACCAAGTAATAAGGAACATGCTTGAATGGGTACCAGATCACAGTCAACATAATCAACATATGTAGAGATACTAAAATGCACATGAACAGTACATGTTACCTTAACCTTGCCGCTGTTGTTGAACCATTGGATGTAGTAAGCATGTGGATGTGGTCTTGTGGTGAGAGATAGCTTCTCCACCATCTCCATGCTAGCCAAGTTGTTGCAGCTCCCTCCATCTATGATGACGTGAACAGAATGTTGCTTCCCAACTCCCTTTGTATGGAACAAATTATGCCTCTGATTTTCCTCAGCTTGTGTAACCTGCAGACTCAAAACACGTTGAGCAATTAAACATTCATACATGTCAGCATCTTCAGCAGCCATGTATTGCGTCTCATGATCAGAATCATCTCCACCGTGTTCTTCATGTGTAATAAGAGCCAAAGTCTCCTCATCATTGTCACTAGCGGACTCATACCCACCATCCTCAGTAGCAATCATCACACGCTGAGATTTGCATTCTCTCGCAAAATGTCCTCTTCCCTTACAATGACGACAAATAATATCACTGGTGTGCCCTATTGATGCCATGGAGGAAGAAGAGCTCTATGCAAGCCCAACAGGTGTGCTCTTGGCAGATAGTGGTGGTTGTGCCTGCTTTCTTGTATCACGGCTGAGGTGGCCCCTGATGGAGGTGCTAGTGTAGTGGAAGTAGAGGATGCACGTGGTATCCATGATGAAGATTGACCTGCAGAAAAGTTAGTTCGCGGCAATGCCTGTCGATCCTGCACTTCACGTTCAGCTTTACAAGCAAGATGGAATAAATGAGTGATATTATTATACTCCTTATACTCTAGAATGGTCTGAATCTATCTATTTAATCCACCCATAAAACGTGCAAGCATAGCTTCATTCTCCTCAACAATACCACATCTAATCATGCCAGTTTGTAATTCCTGATAATATTCTTCTACAGAATTTTTCCCTTGTCTTAAGCGCTACAATTTTTTAAGTAATTCACGTTGATAATATGGTGGAACACAACGAGTATGCATAGTAGTTTTCAAAGCAGCCCAAGTAGCTGGAATAGGGTATAATCTACAATGTTCAAACCACCAAACACATGCAAAGCTAGTGAAAGCACAAACAACAGCAGGAACACGTCTCTCCTCAGGATATTGTAAACATGTAAATCGTTGTTCAGTTTCTAACTCCCAAGTAAGATATATATCAGGAACATATCTACCCTCAAATGGTTGAATATTCAATTTTAGTTTAGGAAGATGGTCATGATCTCGTACCTCAGGTGCAGCCCTACCATTGCGATGATATACCTGAGGACGACCTGGTGGTGGTGGTGATGGTGGTTGCACGTAGTTCTGATTTTGATCAACATCATCGTCGTAATGGTCCTCCACCTCTGCAGTAGCAGCAGGAGCTACAGAAGCATCAACAGTGGCACCGGAATTTTTCCCAGGGTCAATGGAAATGTGCTTTGCTCGTCCCACTTGATTTGGAAGGCGACGTTGTTGCTGTTGTTCTTCTTGTTGTTGTTGTTGTTGTTTTAGAGGTCCGTTAGGTGCAGCCGGTGGTGGTGGTGGAAGACGCGTGAGCAATTCATTAAACTTGTTATCGAGCTTTCTTTCGAACGTCTTCTTTGATGTAGGGTAGAACCCTAATCGGTCGATCTTTCACGAAAGGAGCGGATCCTGCGATGAACACGAAGAACACGAGGAGGGAAACAAGTGTAAACACGGGGAGAACACACGAGAGAGACACTCAAACCAACAAGAATGATTACACAAGTGCTAGATCCTCGAAAAACAATAGGAGATACAAGATCCAAAGTAAACAACGGACGATACACGGTAACCGGTCTTCTCCGTGAGGAGGTCTTGAGTTCTTCCTTAAAAGGGGTCTTGAATCCGCTTGGGAGATCTTCTCCGTAGGAGGCTCGAATCACCGAGGAGAAGGTAACCAAGTGGATGAGCAAAGCTCTCACACGAAATATGAGCTAATCCTTTGCTAACCATAGCTAGAAGCAATAGGAGGTATATATATAGTCTTAGTGCAAAAGAGGGGGCGAAGGTGTACATGGGTTGCGGCCCAACACGAAATAGCACACAGGCATCGGACGTCCGGGACTCACCGGTCGTCCGGAGGCTCGCGAGGGTCCGGACGTCCGGTGCCTGTCGGACGTTCGTAGATTCGGCCCGGGTGGTCTTCTGTCGGGCATCCAGTCGGGGTCAGACGTCCGGGCGTCGGTCGTCCGTTGCGTTCCGGAAATCCGTAGATTTGGCTTGAGTGCGGTGGCGTCGGTCGTCCAGTCTGGGTCGGACACCCGGTCTTGGCCGATCGTCCGGAGCCTGTAGCTTCCTCTTCATCACTTCTTCTTCTCCGTCTTCACATCCATCTTCCTCTTCCTCTTCTCCTTGCTCCTTAGCTTCTCCATGATACCTCAGCATGCACAAAGTGTCCATATGAGGTAGTAGCCATGTCTCATGTGCATCAAAGTGGAAATGTGAGAGGAGAGATGTCACCTCGGTTTCAAGAGCTCTTGCACGTGCTCGTGTCATGGGTCCAAGAGTGTCATAGGAGATGTAGTTGGGTCCATGCAGATGGCCTTGGGATGCTCCGCATCATCTCCCCTCACTTGGGGAAGATCCGTCCTCGGATCAAATTATTCATCACCATGGTAGGGAGAGAGCTCTTTGACGTTGAAGATGTCGCTCACGGAGTACTCGTCGCGTGGAATGTCGATCTTGTAGGCATTGTCGTTGTAGCGTGCAACCACCGTGAAGGGTCCATCCGCTCGTGGTCGAAGCTTGGACTTGCGTTCTTGTGGAAAGTAGTCCTTGCGAAGATGTAGCCACACGAGATCTCCAATGTTGAAGACCATGGGGTGCTTGTTGATGTTGAGGTTGGTCGCAAGTGATTGTACTTGGTTCTCGATAGTATGTCTTGTATCTTCATGCACCTTCTTGAGGTGAGTCACACGTGCACTTGCGTCCAAATTGAAGTGCTCTTGGACTGGTAGAGGGAGAATGTCCAATGGGGACAAAGGGTTGAATCTGTAGATGACCTCGAAGGGGGACTTTCCGGTTGTTGAGGGTCTTGCTCGGTTGTAGGCGAACTCGGCGATAGGTAGGCACTCCTCCCACTCCTTGATGTTCTTCTTGATGAGTACGCGAAGTAAAGCAGAGAGTGTGCGGTTGGTAACTTCCGTTTGGCCGTCGGTTTGTGGATGATACACCGTGGAGAAGAGTAGCTTGATGCCAAGCTTGGCACATAGGGTCTTCCAAAAGTAGCTAAGGAACTTGACATCGCGGTCCGAGACAATCGTCTTTGGCACTCCATGTATACGCAATATTTCCCTACAAAAGAGACTAGCAACATGTGAAGCATCATCTATCTTGTTGCAAGGAATGAAATGTGCCATTTTTGAGAAATGGTCCACAACGACAAATACCGAATCCTTCCCATTGCTAGTCCTAGGCAAACCAAGTACAAAGTCCATGCTAATGTCTTCCCATGGTTGATATGGAATTGGTAGAGGCATATAAAGGCCATGGGATTGAGCTTTAGACTTAGCTTTGCGACATGTAGAGCATCGGTTGGTGAATCGGTTGACGTCACGAAACATCTTGGGCCAATAGTAGTTCTTTAAGAGTGTAGAGAATGTCTTGTCGCGTCCAAAATGTCCCATTAAGCCTCCTCCATGAGATTCCTGCAAAAGCATCAAACGAAGACAAGACTCGGGGATGCAAAGTTTGCTAGCTCTCATAAGATATCCATCTTTGCTGTAATAGCGTTCCCAAGAGGTGTGCGTCAAACACTTAGCATAAGGAGTAGCAAAAGTAGGGTCATGCTCAAACAAGTCTTTTATATGCTCAAAACCAATGACATCCAATTCAAGTTGAGTAACAAACATGCATATGCGGGAAAGGGCATCTGCCACAATGTTTTCCTTACCCTTAATGTACTTGATGACATAAGGAAAAGACTCAATAAATTCACTCCATTTAGCATGACGCTTGTTCAAATTGGTTTGGCCCTTAAGGTACTTGAGCGTTTCATGATCGGTATGAATGATAAATTCATGAGGGCGAAGATAGGGTTCCCATTCATGAAAAACGCGGACTAAAGCATAGAGCTCTTTGTCATAGATGGGTTAGTTGAGTTGCACGCCTGAGAGTTTCTCACTAAAGTAAGCTATGGGGCGCTTCTCTTGCGTTAACACACCTCCTATGCCATTACCGCTAGCATCACAATGAATCTCAAAGGGTTTGTCAAAGTTGGGCAATGCAAGCACGGTAGCATGAGTAAACAAATTCTTAAGCTAATTGAAAGCGGTATCTTGGGATGGTCCCCAAACAAAAGGCGCATTCTTCTTGCTCAAGGCATGCAAAGGCGAAGCAATGGTGCTAAAATCTTTCACAAAGCGACGATAGAAACCCGCAATGCCAAGAAAGCTACGCACTTGTTGCAAATTAGTTGGTTGTGGCCATGTCTTAATAGCATTGATCTTGGACTCATCGACATGAACACCCTTAGAAGATACAACAAAACCCAAGAAAACGAGCTTGTCAACGCCAAAAAGGCATTTCTCCATATTATCATAGAGACGCTCTTTTCGAAGAGTTTGTAAAACGGTTCAGACATGGGTGACATGCTCTTTGAGAGACTTGCTAAAAACAATGATATCATCAAAGTAGACCACAACAAACACACCAATGTAAGGGCGAAAGACATGTTTCATAAGGCGCATAAAACTACCCGGTGCTTTCGATAGACCCATAGGCATGACTAACCACTCATACAAGCCGAACTTGGTTTTGAAAGCGGTTTTCCATTCATCACCCTCTTCTATGCGGATTTGATAGTAACCACTTTTAAGATCAATTTTTGAAAAGATAGTGGCACCACAAAGTTCATCAAGCATATCATCAAGGCGTGTAATGGGATACCTATAACGAACGGTGATAGTATTGATAGGTCTACAATCGGAGCACATGCGAAAGCTACCATCTCGTTTTGGCACAAGAATGACTGGGACGGCACAAGGGCTCAAACTTTCACACACATGTCCATGGTCTATGAGATGCTTTACTTGCCTTTGTATTTCTTTGGTTTCTTCGGGGTTGACGCGGTAGGGAGCTTTGTTCGGAAGCGGTACTCCGGGGATGAGGTCGATGCGGTGCTCAATGCCTCGTAGTGGAGGTAGTCCCGGAGGTAGCTCGTTGGGGAAAACCTCGTGAAATTCCTGCAAAAGAGAAGACAACACTAGAGGAAGAGTGTGAGAGGTGTTAGCTTGTGGTGCATTGTCCTTGCACAAAAGGATGTAGTCTAGGACAGTAGATGGGTTCTCACACACTCCTCTTTTCTCACTTTTGGTGGCAAATAGGATTAAGTTCTTTTTCTCCCTCATCGTGGAGGCGCTCGATTTGGGCTTGTGGCGCTCACTCTCTTTTTTGTGGCTCGCTCTCTCACTATTCTCTCCATGATGGGTGGCTTGCTTGTCGGCGATCACTTGGCTTGGAGACATGGGACGAAGTACGTACTCCTTGCCCTTCATCTTGAAGATGTAGTGGTTTGTTCGACCATTGTGGATGACTCCTTTATCAAATTGTCATGGGAGTCCAAGAAGGAGGTGGCAAACTATCATTTGAATGACGTCGCATTCCAAAGTGTCTTCGTAGGCGCCAATTTTGAAGGAGACTTGTACTCGATGCTCGACTTGGATAGTGCTAGAATTGCTAAGCCATTGCACTTTGTTTGGATGTGGGTGCTTCGTATTTGGCAATTGGAGCTTGGAGCAAAGTTCTTCACTTGCTGGGTTATGACAACTCCCTCCATCGATGATGACCTTGACGGATCTTACAGTGATGCCGGCTTTGGTGTGGAATATGTGGCATTTTTGGTCTTCTTCTTGGTTATGTTGGAGAGTCAATACCTTGGAGACAAGAAGAGCGAGACTTGAATCTTCATCGCAAAAGACTTGTTCCTCTTCATAGTTCACTTGCCAGTGCATGGCGACTTGCTCAAGAGCGTCCATTTCTCCTTCACTCATGGAGTCGTAGGTTCCGTCGTCGTTGAGTATCATGGTCCGCTTTTTGGTGCACTCATAGGACTCGTGGCCTCGGCTTCTGCATGTGAAGCATTTGAAGGAACTCGTCTTGACGGTCTCATCGGTTGGCGTGGATGATGATGAAGCTCTCGGCTTGAAGTTGCTTGTAGTAGGAGGATGAGTTGGAGTTCACGAAGCTTTCTTGGAACTCGAGTTGTCGACGTTTCTTTTATAAGGCTTGGAAGACTGAGTTGGAGTCGTTCAAGCTTGGGTGTTGGAGAAGCTGTATGACTTGGATGAGAACTTGGCATACTTGTAATCGTCTTGCACTTGACTTTCCACTTTGGTAGCTTAATGCACTAGCTCGATGAGGTTCGAGTATGGTTGGAAGTCGGCGATCTTCTTGATAGGATGGTAGTCCATTCAAGAAACGTGCCATTGTTTGATCATCATCTTCCGTGACATTGGCTCATATCATGGCAATCTCCATCTCCTTGTAGTACTCTTCAACGCTCTGGGTTTCTTGCTTGAGTAGTTGGAGTTTCTTGAAGTGGTCGCGGTTGTAGTAGGTAGGCACAAAGTGTGCTCTCATGACATCCTTCATTTGCGCCCAAGTAGTGATGGGTGGTTCACCTCTTGCCTCTCGGCGCTCGATAACTTGTTCCCACCAAATGAGTACATAGTCTTGGCACTGAAGGGATGCCATCGCGATCTTCTTCTCTTCGTCGTAGTTGCGCAAGTGGAAGATTTTGTCAACCTTCAATGCCCATGAAAGGTAGTCTTATGGATCGTTGCTTCCGTTGAACTTGGGCATGTTGAACTTGAGCTTTCCGTAGCATTGCTCTTCATTGTGTTGGGGTCGGGGATCATGATGCACGTGTTGTAGATGATTGTCAAGCTCGTGTTGCTCTTGGTGAGGAGGGTTGTCAACCTCATGTTGCTATTATCGTGGAGGATTTCCATTGTCATCATGCTCTTGATGAACTTGATGTTCTTGGCGAGCTTGTGGAGGAGCTTGTTGAGCTCGAGGAGGAACTTGACGATGCACGCGAGCTTGATATCTTCGTTCTTGAACTTCTTCGTGAAGTGCTTCTTCATGTTCACGAGCTTGTTGGCCTCGGTTGGCTACGACTCGACTTGAATCTTGGAGGGCTTGTTGCGCCTCAAGTGCTTGACCTTCATGGAATTTTTGTTCTTGGCGTTGTGCCTCGTCATCTTGTGCATCTTGGTGTAGACGCGCGCGCTCTTCCTCTTCATGTTGGCATTGACGTTACCGTTCTCGTGCTAGCACAAAGGCCTCTTGAGTTTGATGTTGTCGGCGCTATTGAGAGTCGGTGTCGCATAGAGGAATGAGTCTTGCTTGAAGATCATTGCGCGCAGCACGGTGTAGAGTGTTCGATGTCGGTGTACTTGAGCCAGAGAGGGTGAAGTCGGAGTGTCAACTTGAGAGAGTCCTTCTTGATGAAGACAAAGTGGAAGAAGAGCGGTTGAGCAACAAAGCACGAATTTCGTCCATCCTTGCGTCATTCTCTTGCTTGTGATCGTCGAGCTTGTGGTCTAAGTAGTCCCTTGTACATTTCTCGGAGAGTCACAAGTCGGCAGCGAGGTTGTCGATGCGTTCACTCATTGCTTGTAGCTCTTGATGCAAAGCATGTTGTGCACCAAAGAGGTGGTTCTTGATGACGTAGGAGTTCATGTCGTCGTCGTGCTCAATGAAGAGTGGGTTGGTAGAAGTACTTGGCCTATCCATCATTCCAAGATACACAATGTGAGTGGTAGAAAGAGAAGAACGAATACCAAATGTACCTTGACCGAAGTTAAAAGTGGATCAATAATCACTCCAATGTGGACAAGGAAATAGCACAATTGGTACCAATTCTTGTCGGTTTCTCACACCTACACAAGTAAAAGCTTATGGTGGAGCTTGGTTAGGATGGTGGCACAAAATTTAATGCAATTGTAAGTGAGCTTCAATAATGTTGGAAAAGATTCACAAGATGCAATGTAACAAGTAGACCAAGCATATAAGGTACACGGGAACACACACGCAAGAAGATAAGTGGGGTCGTGCAACCAAGGATGAGCCAAAATGTCGAACCCACAAAAATGCTCTTGTTGCACAACACTAGAGAGACGCTAGCACGATTGCACAATAGGCAGATACAAGAACTTGTGCACAACCTATTTAGCAAAAATGCAACGACTTCTATCCCAAGTATGCTCTATGCAAGTTGTTTCTATGATATGATCCAAGATGATGTAGTATGACAATCTTAATGTTGTATGATGCTATGGTTCTTTCTTGAAAACTCTTTGCTTATCTTTCCTTTTTGCTTAGAAGCTTGTTTGTCTCTTTGATGTTTGAGCTCTTTTCTCATGCAATGCTTGACGAACCAAGGTGGCAATTGTGTATGCGATGACATCTTTGTGACACAAGAGATGATACCAATATATGAAACAATGATGTATGTATGCTATGGGAAGTATGATCACTAATGTGAACAAGTCTCGTTGCCGGCAATACTCAATGGCTAGTCTCGAAGGGTAAGCAATGCAAAGGAGTAAGGCTATGATGGCTATCAATGTAATGGCAAGAGTGATATGTCCAATACCAAGGCGATGTTACCGTTCTTGCTTATGGTATGGTGTCAGAATGGTGGACCGAATACCAAGATGTAGTCAAGGTGGTCGTTGTTGATGACACGTCCATGGCGAAGATGAGCGGCGGTGATGTTGATGTCGAACCGTACCTAGATAGCCGAAACACAAAAGGATACCGAACCACAACTCAAATTCTTAAAGCTTGAAGTGGCAACACGTGTCGGATTATGAAACGGGTAAGCAATGGTGGTGGTATGCGGAAGTGGTGATGGTGTATAGGTGGTAGGATTGCGTATGCAGAAATGTGGGGCGGTGGTGGTGGCTACCTGAAAAAAAATCAGTTTCGTCAGGGTTCGTCGGACGTTTGGGATGAGCCGGTCGTCCGGTCGTCAGACGTCTGGTAGGGGTCGGATGTCCGGTGCCTGGGCAAACTTTGGGCACGAGATGAACATCTAGGGTTCGTGGTGGAGATGTGGAAATGCGTCGAATCCGGAGGATTTTGTGGATGGAAAGGGTGGAGACAAGGGGAAAAAGCTAGATCCACTCAAAACAAAGCAAATCCACGGATCAAATCCAACAAAATTTCAACACAAGAACAAATCACAAAAAATATTTGGGGCTATTTTTGTGGGGAATTTTTGAATTTGGGACAAAAACAACAAAAACTAGGCTAGCAACACAACGGGGAGGCTCTGAAATTGTGATCAATGAGGCTCTTGATACCAAGATGATGTAGGGTAGAACCCTAATTGTCCGATCTATCACGAAAGGAGCAGATCCCGCGATGAACACGAAGAACATGAGGAGGGAAACGAGGGTAAACACGGGGAAAACACATGAGAGAGACACTCAAACCAACAAGAATTATTACACAGGTGCTAGATCCTCGAAACACAATAGGAGATACAAGATCCAAAGTCAACAACGGACGATACACGGTAACCGGTCTTCTGCATGAGGAGGTCTTCAGTTCTTCCCTAAAAGGGGTCTTGAATCCGCTTGGGGGATCTTCTCCGTAGGAGGCTCGAATCTCCAAGGAGAAGGTAACCAAGTGGATGAGCAAAGCTCTCACACGAAATATGATCTAATCCTTTGCTAACCCTAGGTAGAAGGAATAGGAGGTCTATATATAGTCTTAGTGCGAAAGAGGGGGGCGAAGGGGTACATGGGCTGCCGCCCAACACAAAATAGCACACAGGCGTCGGACGTCCGGGAGTCACTGGTCGTCCGGAGGCTCGCAAGGGTCTGGACGTCCGATGCCTGTCGGACGTCCGTAGATTCGGCTTGGGTGGTCTTCTGTCGGACGTCCGGTCGGGATCGGTCGTCCGTTGGGTTCCGGAAATCCGTAGATTTGGCTCGGGTGCGGTGGCGTCGGTCGTCCAGTCTGGGTCGGATGTTCGGAGCCTGGAGATCGTCGGACGTCCGGTCCTGGCCGGTCGTCCGAAGCCTGTAGCTTCCTCTTCATCACTTCTTCTTCTCCATCTTCACGTCTATCTTCCTATTCCTCTTCTTCTTGCTCCTTAGCTTCTCCATGATACCTGAGCATGCACAAAGTGTCCGTACGAGGTAGCCATGTCTCATGTGCATCAAAGTGGAAATGTGAGAGGAGAGATGTCACCTCGGCTTCAAGAGCTCTTGCACGTGCTCATGTCATGGGTCCAAGAGGTGTCGTAGGAGATGTAGTTGGGTCCGTGGGGATTGCCTTGGGATGCTCTGCGGCATTCTCCATGCCATCTATCTTCTCCATGGCAACTTCAAATCTGTTTAGCACATCTTGCACCTGTCCACTCATCATTTGCTGAAATATATCATGCAACTCCTTATTCATCATGTTCTCCCAGCCAGTCTCGTCAGCTTGTGATCCTGCCATGGTTAGCAGCAACAGAACCACACAAGAATATGATCCTACATACTACTAACAAGAGGTGGTGGTGGGTGTCACAAATCCTCAAGCAAATCTCAAATTCTTACCAGTTCTTACCCAGCAGCAAGCGGTGATCGGCAAATGTCATAGGCAAAACTCTCAAAGCTTGGATAGAGCTATTACCAAGGAGAGTCAAACGCATGGCGTAGATGTATGTGGAGCTAGGAAGGCTTATAATATGGTAGCAAAAAGGGTCAGCAATAATCAGTTCAGAGATGCAAAGTTGAATAAACGCTCAACGACGGTACTGTGCTGGTCCTAGGCTTGACCGTGCTAGAGACGCGAGCCTAGAACACTAACAAAATCACGGCGCTGCACGTAAACAAGGGAAAAGCAGAATCTGGATTTTTTTTCGCTCTGTTTTTTTGGCGCTCCTCTTTTTTTGCGAAAAGTCACTATAATGGCGAGTGTCTCAAAACTCTTCCCTCGTCAAACTGACAGGACGGACATGAAATTATTTTTTCGGAAATCAGGGCAGCGATGACTAAAAAGTGCGACAAAAAATCACTATGATGGCGAGTGTCTCAAATCGCTCCGTGGGACCTAAAAATAGGATAGGGAAAAATATTTTTGGTCACCGAAATTTTGGCCTAAAAACTGCCCGGGGGTCTCTAGACTCTTTCTTTTTTTCTTTTTTTACGAGACCTACTTAGGCAAGGAAACACAAAACGAAAACTAGACGGATCTCGAAAACAAACCTAATATGAAAAGAACTTGGATTGGTGGTGGACAGGCAGATGTATATGTGGACTCAGATTTGTGGTGGATAGGCGGATGTATATGTGGACTCAGATTAGTGGTGGACAGACATATGTATATGTGGACTCGGATTGGTGGTGGACAGGCGGATGTATATGATGACTCGGACTGGTGGTGGACAGGCGGTTGTATATGGCAGCGGTTAGGAATATGTTGGTGGGGTCGTATATGGTAGGAACGATAACGATGGTGCGGCGGCGGCGTGACAACTTATGACCAGAACTCGAAACTCTAAAAGACCAGACTCTAAGACCAACAACTAGACACGACGATGCAACCGCAAATTCAACAAAGCAAAATACTAAAAATACTATGCAAAGGCTCAGACTGGTTCGGATATGATGAACTAACCCTAATTTTTGGCTTTTTTCGTGGACTGTAGGTATGAAGAACATTCTCAATCTAAACTACAAAAAACTGTAAAATCTCACCAAGCAACCTAGAAATCTGATACCACTTGATAGAGGCAAAGGTGCCCCGTCTTTCGATGAGATGGTGGCTATCGTTTTGGAGGAAGTCGACTTTGACGACCCGACTACGAACGTGCGAGGACGTCGTGCCTTAGCAATCGCTAAACCAACTCCGAGAGGTTATTGACCACGCCGGAGCACGATCAACCTGACCACGAAGGTCTGTTTCCTGCAGGCAAACGAAGAACAAGCAAGAAACTGAGATTGCAATCTGGATATTGCGAATATAAGAGGAAAGATTTATTGATCAAGGTGGGGTTCTGTGATGCCTTTGTCTGGTCGTTGAACACAAACTAAGTACGCGAAGTTACAGCTATGGAGAACTTTAATCTAAACAAAACCCAAGTCTAAACGATGCCTTAAGGGCTGTATATATGGAGGAGAGAGGGGGGAATTTCGTGGCCCTTGGAGGAGGGGTACGAAACCAACCCTAACTCTTGTTTCCCCACACATACGGACTCTAAAAACAGCCTATAATCAAGTATTTCGAAATTACGTGGGCTTGGCCCAAAAATAAGGTGACGCAGCACCTAGGATAGCCTATGGACGAAATTTATGAACTGGCATCTTGTATATTTCATCCAAGGCTTCATGCACTCATTATGGTGGTTTCAAAGTCCTGGAATCATCACTTGTAACTCCGTTCTTGTTCCCCTTGCGCACGCCATCATCTCCATGCTTGAACTTGCTCCAAGGTTCATCTTTCTTTTCCAAGCTAGGCCCTTCATTTGTAAGCAAAACAAATGTATCCAATTTAGGCAGCATCATATTCTCATGAACATTAGAATCATTACCAAGAAACGAAAGTACCTGGTAATTTATTTGGTGTGCGCGAGCTCTAGTAATTGGTCCAGTATGTATAGCAGCAGGGGCTGTGGGTTTAACAGTGGTATTAATGTCCTCATCAAAGGCCTTGAGATCGTTGCGAGAGTGAGCTAGGGTGAGAGAGATCTTCATACGCACCCCAGAGTTCGAACCTCAAGGGTTTTCCGGAACCCGTAATCCGACATTTGGCGCACCAGGTAGGGGAGCGCTGAAGCCTTTCTTCCATCGATCCACGCTCCACTGTTCCACCGCATCCATGGCTGACGCTCGTCGAGCCCATGCTAAGCGCCGGGCCGCCCTCGCCGCCCACATCGCTCAGACGGCGCACGTTGGCGGACCTCTTCGCCGTTCTCCATCACCTACTGCCAACGCCGCTACCGGCCCGGCAGCGAACGAGCAGCAAGCTTCATCCATGCACCCCTCCGTGCGGCGGGATGGACGTACCGCCACCCCGTCACTGACTCCGGCCGGCTCGTCGTCTCATGCTCGTCGCGTGCCCACGGACGTGCAGGCCATGTTGCTCATGGCATGTGAGCTCATGCGTTACCGCCCGGTCGATGACCTCTACGACAACTGGCTGGACCGCATCGCCTCGCTCGTCAGCGCTGTCTGGGGCTCTCCTGCACTGTCCATCTCACTGCCTCGCCCACCCCCCAGCTGTGGGCGACGTAGATCACGGAGCGCCTCTGCCGCCTCCGTATCAAGAGGGCGCACTCGCACTAAGACGTGCTGCTCACGGAGTGTCTCCGCCGCCCCCGCATCAAGATGGCGCGCTCGCACCAAGACGCTTGGTCTCGCGGTGTCACCCGCCGCGTCGGGCGCCCACGCGCGAAGAAGGAAGCTGCCAAGAAGTCCCGAGGCCGCAAGAGAACGCTCCTGCGCTCCCAGCACCATTGCGTCAAGACCGCGTGCCACTTGCGGCGGCGGCACATGGATACCAGGATCATTCTTCACCACCGCAACGGGCTCCGGTGACCACAGCAGGTTGTCGTGCCTTTACTCCTGAGCTGCGCAGCATCGTCTAGCCAGGCAAGTTCATGCCAGACCCGCCTCTGCGCTATTACGGCACTCCTGACCCCGCGAAGTTCTTGTAGCTCTAGGAGCTGAGCATCGAGGCAGCCAACGGAGATGAGAAGGTCATGGCGAACTGGTTTCCCATGGTCCTCAAGGATGGAGCACGCTCGTGGCTCCAGAACCTGCCCTCGGGATCGATCTCCTCCTGGGGCGAGATGCGCGACCGTTTCGTCGCCAACTTCCAGGGCACTCGCGACTGCCCGCCGGCCACAGGCGACCTGCGGCACATCAAGAAGCAACCTGACAAAACCCTGCAGAAGTACATCCAGCGCTTCAAGAGCGTCTACCTCAAGATCCCCAAGGTGACGGACGAGGCCATCATCTCTGTGTTCTCCGATTGTGTCCATGACGATAAGATGTAGGAGGAGCTCCCAGCTATGCTCGGCCCTGGAGATGTTCAACATAGCAACCAAGTGCGCAAGGGCTGAGGAAGGGCGCCTTTCCCTCCTCGATCTCCCAGCTGCTGACCGGGAGGACAAGAAGGCAGAGATCAAAGACGTGCAGCACAAGGGGGCTGCCGTGCTCGCGGCGGAGCCAGAGATGAAGCGCGGCTGCGACCACCCCGAATCATCCAAGGCCAAACGCCCATCCTGCACCTTCCACAATGTTCACAGCCATAACACCAGCGACTGTCGAGATGGGTGCTTTGGTCGAGCCTCGAGCGCAACGACCGAAGCTACGATCGAGGAGGAGGACGAAGTGGAGGACGGTGGGACATCCGTGGCCCCTGCCAGGAGTGGCGTGACCGGCCTCGTGAGGACCACTGGTGGGACCAGCCTAACGAGGGCGCCTGGAGGGACCAGCCCCGTGAGGACAGCCCTCAGGGCAACGCTGGCCTCCCTCCACTTCCGCCACCACCAAGAAGAAACGACGACCACCATGAGGACGAGGGGGCTGGGGGCTTCCAGGAGCCATGCGATATAGCATGTATCTTGGGTGGTGCTCAAGCCCCAGCCTCTCAGCCTGCCTTCAAGAAGTTTTCTCGTGAAGTGAACGCGGCGCTTCCCAGGCTCGAGGCCACGCGCCTGCTCAAGTGGTCCAAGTGCGCCATCACCTTCAGCTCGGCAGACCAGCTCAAATGCGCGGCGACCGCAGGCGCCCTCCCTATGATCTGTTAACCCATCATCAGCAACGTTCAAGTCACTAAGACCCTCATCGACGGTGGCACAGGTCTCAACGTCCTATCCGTCGAGACATTCTACAGTCTTCAGGTGCCATACGATCAGCTACAGCCTACCAAGCATTTCTCGGGAGTGACCGATGGCTCCTCCACCCCGATAGGGCAGGTCCGCCTCTCTATCACCTTCGGCCAGCGTGACAACTACCACAACGAGCTCATTGACTTTGACGTCTCCCACATCCGCCTGCCATACAATGCCTTCCTTGGGTATCCAGCCTTGGCCAAGTTTATGGCAGTAACCCACCACGGCTACAACGTCCTCAAGATGCCAGGGAGTGGCGACGTCATCTCAGTCGCCTACGAGGAAAGAGATGCGGTGTGCTCCATCGAATGCGCTTATCAGGCTGCAGGTGCCGAAGACCCCGACAACGAAGGCACCCCGTACCCTCCTGAGGCCAACCCCAATAAGAAGAAGCAGCTACCCCGCCAAGGACCTCAGGATGACGGCGTCTCCAGCGGTACCACCTCAGGATCTGCGCCCACAGTTGGGGCGCCTCCTTCCCTTGCATAGGAATGCGCGCCCGACACCCTCCTTAGGCTGTGCTCGGGGACTCTCTTCTGGAGGGCCTCAGACCTAGTCACCGTCACGAGGGAGGCGCTCGGGCACCACGTGGAGGCGTGCTTCGCCGCACGTTTCCCTCAAGTGGGCACAAGGCGCGGAGCGCCTGGTGCTTAGGAGTTCATCACCAAGGTGATCCAGGAGCTTCAAGAGGCAAGGACCATGCGTGGCGACCGCCGGCCACCACCCAGCGTAGCTCCCCATCCTGGCAAGGACAGTGGGCTAAGCATCTGCGTCGACATTCCAGGGCTCAACATGGCCGCATCTCAGGGATGTTTCTGGCCTTCATGCATTGGACGGTGCTATGGTCCCCCTCACAGCTACGTTCGCATGCCTCTTGGCCTGCCGAATGCGGCTGTCACCTTCCAGCGCCACCTGCGGGGCATCCTAGCGGCTCACGAGGCCAGGCATCACGCTGTCTTGGTGGAGATCGCGACAGTTCTTCAGGAGCCACCTGGGCCTGTGAAGCCTCCCGAGGCTCAGGACCCTGGCGGCTCGTGAGGAGCAACTTCTCCGGCACGCATATTCAGCTACCCCGACACCACTCCAGCACGGTATCAGGTGACTCTTTCCAGTTCGTTCAGTGAGGGGCACCCTTGGGGCAGCATTATCCCCAAGTCGCATGGGCTTGTCCCTACGACGTGTATCCTTTTGCATCTTTAGCTTACTCTGTTGGGAGCGCCTCACGGGCTGCATCATCCCCAGGCCACTCAGGTCCGTCCCAGTGGCATGTATCGTTCTTGCATCTATGTGAACTAATTTGCCTCCTAGCATAAATTACTCTATAATTATTACTCACCTGGTGCTTGCTCATCACGGCCTCCCACGCTGCTGGTCGGTCACCTGCTCGCCCCGCAACGGGATACTCACATACTGGCACAGTGCTTGTGCTCGGGTCCGTCCCTGCAACACTGAAAAACATGTGCGACCGAGCTCTAGCTCATGGCCCACTCCGTGTACGCCACCTCACCAGATCCTCAGTGCCTTCATCTTATCACGGAAAGAGCAATGGCAGGCTGGCAAGCGTAGCTTTGGGCTACTCTCTCTCGCACTAACCCATAGGATCCTCTAGATCCGAGTTATAGGTGGTCCCACCAACTGCCCCCTTTCATGCTTTTCGCTTGGGCGTTAAAGGGAGGGCTCTAGCATCACGCCTCAGGAGCTCTTACTGACACTCTAGCTCTCACCCCTGGCATTGACTACGGCATCTCGACCTGGCATACGAGCGGCGGCTGAGCTCGCTCAAGGGTCAGGACCCGAGGACGCAGAGCACTCAGGAGAGTGTGAAGGGTGGGAGCCGGCATGGACACGACCTAGCAGCATCGCCATCAGTGGCACATGAACCGGACGCAACGCAAGGAACCGACCTAGGATCGCTAAGATAAGTCACGTATCCAAGGCAGCCCAGCTCACGACTTAGGATTTTTGGCTCCTGCAGCCTTCCTCCAGCAATGCCGCCTTCCTTTTCTACCTTTACGGAGCTGCTTGCACTCTAAGGGGGACCTCTTGAGCATCGTGCCTCAGGAGCTCTTACCAGACCTCGGGCCGCTCACCTCCTGGCTTTGACCATGGCATCGCGACCTGGCATACCAGCGACGGCTGAAGCCTGCCTGGGGACTGGGGCCTGTCGGCGTAGAGCATTAAGCTACCGCGGGGATGAAAAGGAGGATAATGCCACAACAAGACGTGCAATCACGAATTTTGCAATAAAAATGATATCAATGCAAAAGCGTTACAGATTCTTTACACATCCCCACGAGGTTCGTCTCGATTCCTCGTAGGGAACAAAAGAAGAAAGTTTCTAGGAGCCCTATCCACAAGTATCACCGCCGGCGCCATCATCAACATTGGGCCACGAGGGGCGGCGCTAGCCCCATCCAGATCAGTGGCGACGACGAGCAGACGTCGCCACTCCGCTCCGGGCGCGGCGCGACCTCGGGGCACATAGCTATCATCGCTCGTATCTGGTGTCTCATCAGGCTCGGGAGAGTCGCTGGACTCCCAGGTGCCATCCCTACTGCCGAAGGAGTCATCAACATGACCAATGGCGGGCCCAGCGCCTGCCCCTGCGCTATATCCTGGTGATCCCCTTCAGGGCATCACTCCAGGCGGTGGCCTTCCTCATCAAAGACATTGAAGAACATCGTGGAGGCGCTGTCGTACACAAAATGGATGGCGAGGGCTCGCTCTGCGCGGCAGATGCGGGCAACCTCGTCCCATCCACGGGTCATGAAGATCTTGCCCAGGGAGACGGCCTCGACCTCTGCTCCCGTCGCTGGGGTGCCCACTCAGCATGCTGCAGCCATAGCTTGAGCGCCCCCCTTGGCGGCATCACTTCGGCGAAGAATGGCGAGAATCGGATCCACGTGCGCGGTGGCATCACCACCCACACCACGATTTCTCGCGAGGAGCCCTCGGCGTTGGTTCGCGGGGCAGCGACGCGCGCCACCACAGCACGGCCACCGCAGGCGGTGGCGGTCGCTGACTCCTACTCTGGAGCGTTCTGCTCGAGCATACAAGGGCAGCGGGTAGCCGGGAGAAGGCCGCTCATACCAGGGCCATGTCACCTCCGGCCTCACGACGATGTCGCGGGAACGGACCAGCCTCTTCTTCGATGGGAGTGGCCCAAGCTCTTCACGGGGTTTTTTTCCCATTCTCAGTGGTGGAGAACCTCCATATCGGCGCCATGGGTATCACAGCAAGACGGCGGAGCAAGGAGGAAGGAGAGGAAGCAAGCGGAATGGAAGAAGAAATGACCAACGGGGGCCCCTCCCCTCTCCTCATTTATAGCCAGGGGAGGCTAACCGCCGGCCTCCGCGATCTAAGGTAATGATGATTATCCTCTGCATGCAGCAGGGTCTCGTCAAGTCGGGTAGTTGCCGAGGCAGCATGGGGAAGTGCAGACGCCCATGACCTATCAATCGCCACACGTCAATCAAGGCCGCAGGCGGTTAGGGCCCGCGGCGCTCTGCACTTGCCCGTTGGCTTCGCCCCGATGCCAAGTCCAAGCGCGCCTTGGGCCCGACGGCTACCGTCGGCGTCCTGGGAATGGGGGTACCCAGATTTGCCCGCCTGCGGCCCAGGGCATAGCTCCACCATGGGACTTGTACGGCCCATCTTTATCAGCAACCACTCAAGACCCTCACGAGGCGGACGGCCCCAAGACCTCCCTAGGGGCGGCCTCGCTAGGCTAGCTCCTGAGGAGCGGAGATATCTATGCAAGGGGCACCTCGCGAGGTCCACGTGACATGAGCCATGATGATGAAGCTAGGCGGGCGCCAGCGGGCGCAAAGTGCCAGTTTCGTCTTTGGTGCTAAAGAGGCAGGCGCAGGCGAGGAGTCCCGAGGCATCAGGCAAAGGTTTCCATATCGGTGCAACAAGACCAAGACCAACAAGACGGCAGGACAGAGGTCACCGCGGAGCCCACGGCGGCGTCACCACCACAGCTTTGGGCAGGTGAAGACCACCTTTTTGTCAGGATAGCTTGTACTAGTTGTCTTCCTGCGAAATTGGCCGTTGTGGGATCCCTTCGCGCCCAAACATTTGGGAAGAGGACCAGGGCCTCTATAAATGGGACTAGCCACCACTGTAGTGAAGGATCGGCTCATCTCGGGACAGATCATTCAGACCCTCCTCAGACACACCAGCTCATCGAGCTCTAGAACACCTCTCCTCATGAGGCTATTCATCCATTGTACTATTTCATCCCTAGCCCAAGAGGCAATCCACCGCACCACACTGGAGTAGGGTATTACGCCACAAGGGTGGCCCGGACCAGTATAAACTCTTGTGTCACTTGTTCCTTGGGTTCGACAAGCTAGGCCTTGAGATCGTTGCGAGATCAAGCTAGGGAGAGAGAGACACTACAAAAAAAAGACACATCCGTGACATTTTGGGCCGAATGAAATTTTTTTCTGTCATACATATGACACTTCTATGACGATAATTGTGACAAAACCCGGTATCATCATAGATGTGGTGGGATCCTACTTCTATGACAAAAAGTCATGACAGAAAATGGGCTTTTCATCCTGGGTGGGCCGGAGACGCAGCTGCATGACATTCTTTGGGCCGTCCATGACGGAAAAAACCGTGGTAGAAGCGAGGGGGAGGAAAATTTCGGGGAGTTCCCGGTTACGGTGGGAGGTCAGGGGCCGAGCGATGCGCGTTTCTCTCGGACACGTACGCGTGTGTGTGCGAGGCGTTGGGCTCTAACTAAACCTGAGCGATTGCACTGCAGGCTACGCGTTACTGAACCCGAGCGATCGATCGATGGCTGTTTACTGAACCCGATCGAGCGATTCCTTCGCTACTGCTGCTAACTGAAGCCGATCGATGCTGCCTCTGGATGAACAGTGAGCGTTGCGGGGGGTTTGGATGAACAGTTCCCGGTGGGGGTGGATGAACAGGACCCCGTGGTGATGCCTCTAGATGAACAGGACCCCGATCGATCGAGCCGGTTGGGGCTGGATGAACAGGACCCCGTGGAGGGCTGGATGAACAGGACCACCCCGTGGAGGGCAGGATGAACAGTAGACGGTGCAGGGCAGGATGAACAGTAGCCCGTGGAGGGGTGGTTGAACAGGAGCCCGTGGAGAGGGTTGGTTGAACAGTAGCCGGTGGAGTAGCGCGGTGAAGGCTGGATGAACAGGAGCTCGTGGATGAACAGTTGCAGGTGGAGGCTGGAGGAGGTCGACGGTGGATGAACAGTAGCTCGTGGAGGCTGGAGGGGGTCGACGGTGGAGATGAACAGTATCCCGTGGAGTCCCGTTTTGCAGTACGCCACACCCCTGCTGATAAACAGGACCCCCGTTTTGACCGTAGCGCTCCAACACAAGTTCGTTTCCTCCGTTTTGCGGTACGCCACACCCCTCCCGATCTACAGGACCCCCGTTTCGACCGTAGGAGGTCCGTTTCCTCCGTTTTGTGGTATGCCAGACCCCTCCCGATCAACAGGATCCCGTTTCAAACATGGCCTGTCGAACACAAGGCCGTTTCCTCCGTTCTGCGGTACGCCAGGCCTCGCTTCCATCGCCTGTTCCGTCCAAGCCCTCCCGATGAACACGAGCATTTCGTTGCCTCCCCATGAACACGACGCATTACGTTGCCTCCCCATGAACACGACGACGACGTTGTTTCTCCGTTCCGACCCAGCCATGTACACGAGCCCTGGCCGTACGTATGCGCGAGTAGGCGTTCGAGACCCCGCCCGTATGTACACATACATGGCCGTATTTTCTTTCTTGCACCCTGGCCGCTGTACGTACATGTACATGCTACATGCGCGCCTCTACTACGACACGTGCGCGCCTCTACATCGACCAGTATATATGTACATACACATTCGCGACCAGAATGCCAACGCTACCTATGCTTTGACCAGGTGGGTCCCGACTGTCAGGCACTTCCTTGCGTGCGAAGATGTAGCTGGTGGGTCCCAGCAGTCAGGGGCAAACGTTTTTTTCACGAAATACGGTAGCCCGTCCGGTGGGTCCCCGCTGTCAGGTGGAGGAATAATTATTTTGTGCATAATAAGGAGCACTTCCTTGCTGCGGTCGTGGACCCAGCTGTCAGCGTCTCCAAGCACAGTACTCTTCCGATGGAAGTCGGTCGTTGACCACATTGACCACGCCGCGCCGAGAGCACCACGGCGGTGGACAACGGTGAGGCCTAGGAAGGGGGCGATGCGGAGCCGGGGAAGACGCGGCAGTGGATGCCCACGCGTAGAGGAGTACGAGGGTTCACTGGTTCGCTACGGTGTGAGGCTACCGTCGCCGCAGAATAGCAGGGGGTGTGGGTGAGTAGAGGGATGGCCTGGCCAGCGGTGGGAGTAGTAGGGGGCGGTGAGGCCTCCACCGCATTGCAGCCGGCCATGGGAGGCAGGAGCACGAGGCACGACCAGCGCTGGTTTGGGCAGCTGGAGCAAGAAGACCAGAGGTTGAAGAAGCACTACGGCCGTTGGATGGACATCGTACGGTCACTTGAGCTAGAATCGTGCATATTGACTAAGTTGACAAAGCCCTCCGTCCCCGTCAACTTAGTAGGCCCACAAGTCAGCCTCTCACCAAGGTGGGTCCCAGCTAGCAGGGGGATTCATTTTTTTGTGCGTAATAAGGAGGCACTTCCGGTGGGTCCGAGCTGACAGCAGGGGGAACATTTTTTTCACGAAATACGGTGGCCCATCGGGTGGGTCCCAGCAGTCAGGGGCAAACGTTTTTTTCGCGATATACTGGTGGGCGTCCGGTGGGTCCCTGCTGTCAGGTGGAGGAATAATTATTTTCCGCGTAATAAGGAGGCACTTCCTTGCGGCTGCCGTGGACCCAGCTGTCAGCCTCTCCACGTACAATATTCTTCCGATGGAATTCGGTCGTTGACCACATTGACCACGCCGCGCCGACAGCACCACGGCGGTGGACGACGGCGAGGCCTAGGAAGGGGACGACGCGGAGCCGGGGAAGACGCGGCAGTGGATGCCCACGCGGAGAGGAGTACGAGGGTTCACTGGTTCGGCTGCGCTGCCGTCACCACAGAATAACAGGGGGTGTGGGTGAGTGGAGTGGAGGGATGGCCTGGCCAGCGGTGGGAGTAGTATGGGGGCGGTGAGGCCTCCGCGACAGCACAGCCGTCCACGGGAGGCAGGAGCAGGCGGCACGACAGGCGCTGCTTTGGGCGGCTGGAGCAAGAAGACCAGAGGTTGAAGAAGCACTACGGTCAGTCGAGCTAGAATCGTGCATATTGACTAAGTTGACAAAGCCCTTCATCCCCGTCAACCTAGTAGGCCCACTATACTGGGTCCCAGCTAGTAGGGGGAGTATTCATTTTTTTGTGCGTAATAAGGTGGCACTTCCTTGCGTGCGAAGATATAACTGGTGGGTCCGAGCTGTCAGCGGCGGTAACGTTTTTTTCACGAAATATAGAGGCCGTCGGTGGGTCCCAGATGTCAAGTGGAGGAAATCATCATTTTGCGCGTAATAAGGAGGCATTTCCTTGCGTGCGGCCGTGGACCCAGCTGTCAGCCTCTCCACGTACAGTCCACTTCAGACGCTTGTCGGTCGTTGACCACGCTGACCACACCACGCCGAGAGCACCAGGGCGGTGGACGACGGCGAGGCTAGGAAGGGAACGACACAGAGGCAGGGAAGACTCGGCCATTGTTTTTGTTTCCCACGTGGAGGGGAGTACGACTGTACGAGGGTTTACTGGTTCGTCTGCCGTCGCCGGAGAATAACAGCAGGTGTGGGTGAGTAGAGGGATGGCTAGGCCAGCGATGGGAGTACGGTGGGGCGGTGAGGCCTGCGCGGGAGCATAGCCGGCCGCGGGGAGGAGGGAGCAGGCAGTCCCGCCGGCGCTTGTTTGAGCGGCTGGAGCAGGAAGAGCAGAGATTGAAGAAGCACGACGGCCATTGGATGGACATCCAACAGTATACAGGCCATCTGTCGAAAGCCTCAAATTTGTGGAAAACAGCATACAGCCCATCTGCCATTATTTCAAATAATTTACAGCCCATTTGCTAATTCTTACGGGGTTTTTTGGAGCCAATATTCTTTATGTTAGCATTACAGCCCATATTGTGGCCACAGTTAAAAAATTATACGAAATTTTGCATATGTCGGTGCGGTCTGAACTGTTTTTAATCCCGAAATTTCGAGTCACATTCAGACTGATTTAAAAAATAAATGTATATCAATATAAAATCCAATAAATTGTCCACGCATAAAAATCAATGCAATTTAAAATCTCGAAATGAAAAAAAGATATTTGAAAATAATTGTCGGTTTGATGTGTTTTAAAAATGTACAACCCATTTCTCATTACTGATAGGCCATTTTCTCGGCCAGCCGAATGAAGCTCTCCTCGTCTTGAAAGATTTGCAGCCCAACAGGCCTGATAAAGTGGACGAGACTTGCCTGCTCCCCTCCCGTGTGCCCATCCGTGCTCCCGCATACGTGGTTTGATTTGATTGGAACAAAATAAGGCCCGGCCCCACCCCCTTAAAATTAGGGGGGGAGATGATTAGATTAGAAAGAAAAAAGAAAAAAAGGCAGCCATTGGATGAGGTGGGAGTACGGATGGGAGCACGGAAAGGGAGCAGGCAAGCCGGATCCTGATAACGCGACTTACTTGAAAAATCACAAAAGAACTGGGCTAGCCATTTTCAGAAAGAAAAAAAACTACTAGGCTGGTTTGTGGTAAACATAAAAGAAAAGGCTGTCTAGACAGGCCAGAGTGTCCCGCACAGCCCAGTTGACACCCCGCTTCCGTCTCAAAAACAAATTAGATAAATGCCACTCCAATTATGGCGATTCATAAAAATGCCACTGCAATTTCCAAACATTGAAAAATGCCACTGCAATTTTTGCAAACTTTGAAAAATGCCACTGCAGTTTGCAAACTTTGAAAAACGCCACTCCAGACTTCGAAAAATGCCACTAGAAATGGCATGAAATGGCAATTTTCAAAGTTTCAAAATTGCAGTGGCATTTCTCGGATACATGAGATTTGGAGTGGCATTTATCAAATTAATCCAAAACAAAAATAACTGGGCGAGCTGCTAGGTCCCTGGTGTCAGCCGCTCGTTGTGCAATTCTCTCGTTTATTGACTACGTTGACAATGGCATGGTACCCAGATGTCAGAAATCCACTAGGAGGAGCCATTTTTTTATTGGCTTGAAATAAGGAGGCACTTGCTTGCGTACTGCCATGACCTTGGCGGGTCCCTGCTGTCATCCTCTCCATGTACAATCATCTCCTGATTGTGTACGCGTCAACTTGCTAGGCCCACAAGTCAGCCTCTAAACCGTGGAGGACAAATACAACCCATTTAAAAAAATAACAGCCCATTCCATACGTTCAAATGGAAAGTTCAACATTCAGACCAAAGTAACAGGTCTGATCCACATATAGAGTACTGAACTTCCACGTTGACAACCATCATAGCCAAGTTAACTATCTACTCCCACTAACACCCTAGTAGCGTACAAGTACTAACTTACTCTTAGCGAACTAGACGATGCCAGCCGCCATCTGCTGTCCATGCAAAACGCCGGCACCGGCGTCCTCCGCCTGGCCTCGGACTTGCCAGAGGTGCGATAGGGCGCGTTGGCCCTTTCCATGCCGGCGTGGTCCACCGAAGATTCGGCTTCCAAGCGGGAAACCCACTTGATGAGCTGGTAGTAAAAATTGCCGTCGCAAACGCGTGCGTGCCAGACATCCTTGTCCCAGTTGCGGGCGCTCTGCTCGTGACTCGGAGCGTCGGTGCGCTGCTGCTCCATGTCCCGCTGACGGCGCAAATCGGCGATACGCTGCTCCTTCGCCAGGCGGTCACGCTCCAACAACTCCTGCTCCTCCGCCATGCGGTCGCGCTCCAACAACTCCTCGATCTCCGCATTGCCATCTAAAGACAGATCGAATGCCTCCTCCCTCCATCTACCTTCCGGTGAAAACCCGAACACTAGTTCCGGCGGTGACCGCCTCCGGCTTCGCCTACCGCGGACGGGCGGGGGCATGGCGGAGGTGGCGAGCGACGTCGGGCCGGTCGGGGCTTATGAGGATATGGTGAGTTGGATCACGGTGGCACCTGAGAAGGCCAGGAAACAGTACTTATAGGCGGAAGGTAGCGGGAGGGTCATCGGAATTCAATACATAATGGCTTAGCGCGCCAGCTTGCCGTGGAAAACTAGAGAAACTGAAATTATGACTGTGCCGTCCCATCCCGTCTGGGTCGCACGCCGGCATGGCGGTTAAACGAGTGCACTCGAATCATCTCCCTCCTTGTCAATAATGATTCCACGGATTTAAAGCTTATCTTTTTTCACATCAGTTAGCTGCCTTAATTACGGCCGGCTGCATGCAGGCACTCAGAATCGCTCGCGGGCAGTGCGCAAAGCAGCATGCAACGAGTCACAGCCGAGGGCACGCATGCAGCCACTTAAATCGCTGGAATTAATTAGGCTTAAACTTCTGCATGCCGTTAATTATTGGCATGCCTTGGTCTTGCTGCTTTGCTCACAGGACTAATAAATCCCGGACGGAGGGAGTACCTTGGTTGGTGAGAGGTTTGAATTAAGCCTGCAAACCGGAAAGGAGGTACTCCCTCCGTTTTTATTTAGTTCGCATATTAGCTTTATCAAAGTCAAGCTTTAAAAACTTTGACCAAGTTTATATACAAAAATATTAAGATATACAATAACAAATCAACAACAAAAATATTAAGATATACAATAACAGATCATATACAAATATGTAGCTCCAAAAGCAGAGATCTAGAAAAAACATCTGTTCTTCCTACTAACATGGATGCTTCTCTTGGCCAACATTCAATACAGACTGAAAGACAAATTTGTTTGTGAAGTCTACAATTCCTCTTGCAAACGTAAGTGGTTTCACCAAGAGCTATAACCTTGAGAATGAACCACACATGATGGAGGAACATCCACTGCAATATGATTTGGTCTTCTCTCGATCACACCGCGAGACTATTTTCGGAATACAAACTTTAACTTAGGCAAAATGATGCCCATTGTATAATCAGACCAAAGCAATGAAGCACCTAGTGTTGGCCAATAAATAGTACAATACTACTTTTCTGTAGTCCATGAAGTGACTATCCAATCTTTCTGTGTCTATTTTCAAATGGCACTGCATGCAGTGACTATACTATTCTCTTGTGCAGTTCAACCAAAATTGCAGACACTTTGTTTGTTTGCCAAATAGCAACGGGCAGACATCTCTGTCTGCACAAATATCAAGCAGCTAGTAAACATATACCCCACCTTGTATTTTCGGTTTAAACATGTCTCTTCCGCTTAGCATCTGTCTTGTTCTGCACTGGACAATCTGATACAGTTATGTTTTGCCCTGGACAATTTCATATAGAATTAATTTGCTAGTTCAGAGCAGAAATATAGCGCCTATTCTTCATCAGACCAAGGATATCCATGTTCGCGGTGATGGAAGAGGTGAAATCAATACAACCGAAATTGAGCATCCAATCATTGAATCCTGTCCTGCACCTCCAATGTAGGTCCACCCTGCCAATAAATTCACATGCAAACCACTAGTATTACTATCTAATGATAGTACAAAAAGAGTAGCAAGATAGTAGAAAACCATGTACCTTCGTAATGAACAGCTCATAGTGCCACCAATTGGATATAAAGGTTTGGAAAAAAACATGCTCCTAATGTTGACCCAGTTGGACTTTTTGTGAAGTTCCACTAAAATTGACATCCATGTTTGCATAGATATTGAAAGTGTGATTACTCTAAAAGTGGCACTAGTTGAAGCATACACTCACAAATATAAGCATTCCAATTTCATAATGGGAAAAGGTAGCAAGACTGTTTCTAACCACTTGTTTGAAGGAATAAATAAAGCAACAGCGGCTGATGTCAGGAAGGCATACATAGTTTTTCTAAAAAACTGAGACATTCCTGACCTTTCCTCTTCTTTTAAGCAAATTTTGTGCAGTTCTACTAAAATAAAATGCCATCACCGCCTTGACAATTCAGTGACACTGTACAAAAGGAAATGACTTAACATTACATCATGATGTCGGGTATGTAGTCGACAGGCATTAGAGACAAACATACAGACCTCCTCCGATAACATAATGAACATTAATTTTAACAAAGGTGTGACTAGCTTTACCGGGATAATTTGAGTGAACTCTACACCCTTTGTTCCTTAATATAAGACGTTTTCGTGGTTCAATTTAAAGTACCCAAACTTCTAGTATTTAGAAAAACATGTAGTAGTTTTCTTGAGCACATATCTGGGAAAGCTTGCCACACTTTATTTATGTCCATACGCTAATGCAATACCATTCGAATACTACAAATATACACTAATCCAATGGCTAGTGCAACAATAGAGTAGTTAGTTTATTACAGGGTATAGTACAATGGTTTTACTGAATAGATTTCAATAAACTCTAGCACTGGAAGGTTTCTATAAGAATTAACAATACAAAATGTAAAGGTAACAAGTTTCAGCATTGGTATACTAGCTCTGCATGAGCATTAAACCAAATACAAAAGTCTGAAGGTAACTAGCATTATTAACTAATGATAGTATAAAAAATTTGCAAACCATGTACCTCCAAGGTAAATATCATTTCGAACTCGGGGGGACCTTAAAAATTGCTATCCCAATCTTGATAATCGATCAAACATAAAAACTTGATCGAACGAATCAAGAAAACAGCCGGAGGAGGAGGTGCCCACTCTTGACCTTTCCTCTTGTCTTCATAATTGTCTGTGCAGTTTAACGAAAATAAAATGACATCAGCGCCTTGGCATTTTGGTGACATTGTACAAAAAAATTAACTTATCTCATGAAAGTGAGGTATGTAATCTATAAGCATTAACAGTGCAAAAATCTGAAGGTAGTAACAAGTTTCATCATTGGTATACTGGTTGTGCAACAACATTAGAATGCCTTAGACTGATGGCGTTTCTTAAATTTATAGGTGGTATTAGACTGAGAGCGGCACTAGTTAAATGTGGCATCACTTTAGCAGTAGCATTGCTTGACTTGACTGCTGGCATTATACTATCAGCAAAAAAAGTGGCAATAAGAGCATGGGAGGCCCATTCGGACAGTGGGCGCACCAGTACGATGTAGCTCCACAGACGCAGAGTGGTGAGGGAGGTATGGTTGCCCAGAGCAACAAATATCCAGGCAGCATATGTGGATTACGTCCCATTTTTGCTCTCTTTAGCCACCTTTTTCCTATGCGAGGACAACAAACCGATCGACCTGGTCATTATCTATTGCGTTGTCATGCCTTTCTACCCTTCTTCAACCAAGAGACACGAGACTCGTTCCTTAGCTACTGATTTTCCCCTTTTCAACCTAGATGCGGGTTCGATGCCTACTCTCTTGGACAGTACAGTCTCCCTTCCTTTCCTTATTCAACCCAGACATGGATTAGTCTGCAGGAAGTAGGGTTTCCTTTAATAGTGCAAATTATGGTTTTCGTCTGCGTGGCCAGCAGAGCAGAGGATAGCAAATTGGGAAGATGGTGGAGTGGAAAAATATCCACATGCAATGACGTGGCAGATGGGGCAATAGAACAAGGTTATGGTTCAAAAAGAGGTAGCATACCTGAGGGTCCGCGGGAAGTGGCTTCGCTCGTGGTCGTCGTCCTCCGCAGACACTACGGCAGCGAGCTTGGGGACGGAGGCCATCCCGCGTGGGCGCTAGGTCTGAGAAGACGGCCTTGTCGTCAGTGTGTGATCTCGCTCGCAAACGACGAGTGCGTCAACGCTGCATGTCCTTTTCTTCCCCGGCAGATCTGTGACCACCGCTGTGGAGGGAGAGAGGGGTCGTCTTTTTTAGATCTGGAGAGAGGGTGGTAGTGTGAGAAGCAAGTGGGCAGCCCTTAGCAATAAAGCGCTCAAGCTCCAGCCTATATATCTTTTTTATACTACTAGTACTGGAGGTGGAGTAGTGGTAGAGTAGTTTATATTTTCTCTACGTACAGTACCAATTAGTCGTGCTTCAAAACTGATTGGCATGCCATTAAAAAAATAAAGGTCGATAACTAATGCGGCACCTCAGGCCAACGCGACCAAATCGCATTTTGCACGAGAAATTACACACCATGTTTCGTTGACATGTGGTCCCGTTCCAACATATCAGTGAGACGACGGCGAGTAGTAGGAGTATTTCCGAATGGACGTGTAGGCCGGGGCGCCTCTTCGTGAACCGTGGCAAACTCGCAACCGTCCACCGACTCTTCGCCTTTCCCTCTCGATTTGGAACTGCTGTCGCACGCTCTTCCTCTCCCTCCTCCATTTTCCTTCATCCCTTCACCCTTTCTTCTGCCATTGTTCGATCGTCTTCTCCATGGAGGGAACAGGCCGGAAACGACCCTGTTATTCTTGCCCCGATCTGAAAGATGACGTGGTGGAGGAACTCATTGATCGGTGCGACGTCATCACCTCGGCTATCATGGCAGGTTGTTCAAGCCCATTCTCGACTCAACTAATAACATCATTACAAAGAACCCAATAGTCAACGAGCGGTTTGATCTCCCCTATCTTCTTTGCCGTGACCCTGATGATGACTGGCGCCGGCACGAAGGAGGCCTCGCCTTGTGCAAGTTGATGCCGCTTGATAATGATACGTATGATGTTAAGATGCCATCTCTTGAGGGCAAGGCTTGGGCGGGCGCAAATGGTGATTGGGTTGTTTACATTGGGTCCAACTACGAGTGGGAACTTGTGAATGTGTACACTCGTCACCGGGTTCCACTTCCAAAAATCTCAGCACACTGCCCAGAGGTTGAGCACACCGGTAATGTACGCACGTTCAAATACGATCATGGTGACTGTATTCTATGGAAGATAGCAATTTGTCGAGTTCCCAACCGCTCTTGGAATTACAGCGACTATGATGTTGTTGCTATCTTCGACAAGCGTGTTTCCTTCCTTGATGGTTTAACTCGATGGATATTGCTCAAAAATCAGTTTCTGTACACGGATGAGTACTGTGATGCAATTCAATACGAGCGCCTTATGTTTGCTGCCACCACTTGTGGCACTATTTTTGCATGGCATCCTAGTAGTTTTGGTACGTTTGTCTTCCACCGTAATTATAATTGTTTCACCCACATGCATCCGGGTTAGCAAGTTTCCCTTTACTAATTAACCTTCTTCTTGTGTTTCCAAGGTCTTGTGAATATCCCACCACCTATACTTGAAATTTTTTATAACCAAGGGGGAGATGACGATGGTGATGATCACGAGCATGAGGACGAGCAGCGCCGATATACTCTGTGGCGCATGGCAACTAATTCCGATGGATCACCTCTTCTTGTGTGTATACAGCGCACTGATGATGTTACTGCTAAGGAAGGAGGTGTAGTCTCCCATGGTCGCACTCTCCGGACCTATTCCAACACCCGTTGCATGGTATTCGGGATGGATACTAGTGTGCTAGCGCCAACTCCTTCTCCCTGGTACAGAATTGATAGTCTTGGAGAAAACTCACTCTTCCTTGGACAAAACTATCCGATAATGGTGAAAGGCGATCCAACTGCTGTTGACACAATGTTAACAGTGCCATTTATGAGAAGCAACTGTGTCTATACCTCGGACATTTGTGTGGTTCCCTACCCTGGTACTGATATAGTAGGCTGCTTCAGCCTGGATGATCAGTCCTGCGTTGGTTTCCAGATCGACAATCGATGGCCCGTCCCAGAGAATCACTTGTGGTTCAAAGTAAGCGTTTCCAATGCCGAGGAATGGTTGAGTTGAAGTTCATTTCATTGCTTGTTATTTGTTGTGTGGTGAAAACTTTAGTATTTATAATGTATCTTCGTTGTCGATGTGGGTTGATGACCTGTTGTATTAATAAAATGATATGCGTGTGATAAACTTACTAAATTTATGAATGCCTTTCGAGTCGCTTCTCTGAGTGAGTGGTGCGACGAGGCAAAAAAATATTTTCCGAATACATAATTGTATGTGCATTGCAACAGGTTATCGGATGAGGCCAGTCAACAATAGTGGTACACTATTTGTACTAGCTTCAGATGCTTCGCGTGTCGGGCGGGTGTTTTTACTGTAGCCATATGTTAATGTGTTTGCTGTACGTAACCAGCACCTCGAATCCTCGATACTAGTACTATATAGTAGGAGTAAGTAGTAGGGAGTAGTAGGGTGGCATGGGCCATAACAAGCATTCACGTCCAGGAGTACGGCACACGCCACCACCAGGACATCCATCTGACACCATATTATTTCTTGGAGTCCGTGCTAGAGCAATCTCTTCAACCTCGTCATTTCTCTAACTTCAGCCATCGCGCGGCGGGCGAGGTGGGGGTTTGCCGATAGTCGGTTTCCTTAACTGCGGTCCCACTTGTAAGGCCAACTCCAACGCACGACCCCAAATGCACCTCCATTTTGCACGGACTCCAATGATAATTTTGACTAGAAAAGCAAGACCAAAGAAAACAAGAACCACAAGAATACATTTTACTACTCCTGTAAGTTGGATTAGTGCCTTCTCGATGCATTCATTGTTGATCTGTGGAGGCTCGATCTTGCGTCTGTGCTAGCTAAAAGTGATAGAACATCTACTAAATTGAGCTCTATCAATATATGGATGTACTCTTCTTCCCAATACAAAAACTTGCATCAATTCTACTCCCTCCATTGCACAATACATGCCTTCTATTTGTCAAAATATATATGTATCTAGACATGTCTTAGTATATAGGTACATCCATTTTTGGACAAATGGAAGTCAAGTATTTTGGAACGGAGGGAGTACACAATAAAATTTTTAAGTTAGCACAACTAGTCTAATCTGAGAGCAGAACCGAATATTTGGTCGGGTTCTTCCTCCTTTTGCCGACATGTGGGACATCCAACATCCAGGTCGTGTCATGAAAGAAAATAGAGTGGTAGTTGAAGCCACGAGATGTGCATCTTGGGTTAAACTGTAAATAGAATCTTACTACTCTTGAGTAACTCCAAAAGCGGCCACCGAAGATCTTTATTGGATTTGTTTTTCATCACCAGCACGTCGAGGTGAAAGATGTGCAGGTTCAGTGGGTCCTCTTGCGTTTTCACTGACATGTGGGGCCGCATGTGAGCAAACAGACGATGGGCTCCGCGCGTCCGCTGGCTGGCTGAGAAGAGAGATAGAGGAGGGCTGAGCACGGACTGCAGGAAATTTGTTCTACGTACCTCGATATAGGCTCGATATAGTGGGGTGCATGGGCCATAACTAGCATTCACATCTAGCAGTACGGCACACGCCACCCACACGAGTCCCATCCGACACCAATTTTCTTGGAGTCAGTGCTACAACCATCTCTTCTCCCTCCTGTTTTCTCAGCCATCACGCGGTGGGTGGGGTGGGGGTTTGCCGATAGTCGGTTTGCTGAGCTGCGGTCCCACTTGTAAGTGAAAATGCAACACCGCACGCATTCCTGCTTGAGCGGCGTTCCGGACCAACCGTGTGGGGGTGCGACGCGAACACTGCAGACTTTTCCTTTTGAACTCATAACTTGTAAAATTTGGTTCTGCTCCATGGCGCGACCGATAGATAGAAAATAACGATTTTGCCAAGAGTAATGAGAAGTTTGGTTCTGGCGCCGTTCATGCATGGAGTACGTATGAAAATTATGAAGTTGATGCGAAAGGTAAGATAATTACTGTAGTATCATATACTACTACATGGATTTGACGGAAAGATAAAAATACATACGGATCCATCAACGTTCAACGACATCCTCACGCCCTAGTGCGCCGGGTCACCAACCGACGTGTGAGGAGCAGCGGAGTTGGCGGCGAGCACAACGTGCTTCTGATCAGTGTTGTCCAAGGTTGCCATGTGCTCCAAGAAGGCCAGCGTCCTATCGTCCTCCTCTTGCATGTAGTAGTCCTTGTGGACGATTTGCGCGTAGACGTGGGTGATTATGTCGATGGTGTCTTGCTGCGCCAGGCGCTGCGCGGCGAGCGCGACCTCGAAGTGGACATTCTCCGGCGCGACGGCGGGCAGTCGCAGGGCCACTACTGCGTCAAAGAGGTTGTTGCCATAGTGGCCGTTGAGGGTGGCGGGCATTGCAGAGCCTGGGCGCGTCGGCTGGAGGCTTACGTCAAAGTCGTTCGCAAGCTTCTTGACGACGGTGAACTTGTCAAGGAAACCGACGAGGACCTCGTCGAACAAGGAGATGAAGTTGTCGTCCAAGCGGCCCCTCGCCCTGGCAGCCTCAAGCAATACTACCTGGAGACATTCCTCGGTGCCGGTGGACGTGGTAGTACTCCTAAATCCAGACGGTGGCGCTACTAGTACTAGTAGTAGTACTACCAATGTAGTAGTAGGAGTACTAGCACTATACAACCCATTGGTCAAATTATTACGTGTTGCTCCTCACAGTGAAGTGACAAGACCCTGCGCCGGAGATGACACCTGAGTATAGGCACCATGTTCGGCATACCATAGTCAGCCTCACCGTCTGCAGTCACTATCATCATGGCTGTAGAGCTAGCCTGCTTACAACTATCCCTGTTCAACATAATTTCCCATGCGTAGATGCCCGTGCATTGCACGGAACACCAAGATCGGGGGTGGACGGCTCCGGCAGCGGCCATCGTGCCAGATTTTTCCACGGCCTTCTACTCCTAGATGTGTACACGTGTGCTGGTGTGTGTTGTGTGTTGGGTGTGCGCGAGTGCGTCCTTTTGTGCATGCCGCCGCGCAGTGGTGAATTGTGCGTGAGTGCGTCCTTCTCGTGCAAGAAGTTTGTCCTCAATGCGCCCTCAATTTACTAGCGTGCGGGGTGCTACCCCGAGTGGTTTCAACTTTGTTTACTTCACCGCGTGTCAGATGGGCCTCTAGTTTACTTATTTTCACCCACTGCCACATGGGTCAGCACACGAAGATATAGAACACGAGCTAACAAGGCAGCATGTGGATTGGTTGGCCGGTCAACTAAACAATATAGGGAGCTATACGCTGACACGGTGAGCGTATAATCCGTCGGTATAGAGAGTTCGAGTGAGAGGGGAGGCCCGTGAGAGATAGCAGAGAGAGAGAGAGAGAGAAAGAGCTACTCCCTCCGTTCGATAATGTAGTTCCAACATTTTTTAAGTCAAACTTTTGAAACTTTGACCAAGTTTATAAAGAAATTACTTATATCTACAATATCAAAGATAAATGATAGTATGAAGTAAGTACATGTTGTGATGAATCTAACGATCGTTCCAGATGTAAATGTTTTTCTCCACATATACCTGGTCAAACGTTTTTGAGGTTTGACTTTTCAAAACATCCATATGCTTATGGACGTGACAGAGTCCCTAACAAGAGAGAGAGAGAGAGTGAGTGAAAAAAGTGTGTGTGCGTGTGTGAAAGAGACATGGAAAACACACGATAAAAGTAGAGAAAAAGCGTCTGTGTCTTATGCAAACATATTACACATGCATCTTTGACAATGGAGGCAAGGTGAGGAGATAGTGTGAGGTTGTTTGGAACCGAGAGAGCAAGACCCCTAAGCTAGCACGTGGCCAAGAGGGGTCTGACAAACAAGGGAGAGAGGTCGAGAGAGACGTACGGAGAAAATGCAGACATGGGGAGGGGAGAGTGTATGTTTGTCATAGAGAGATCCCCTGGAGATCGTGATGGGACTACATGGGTGGGATATCGAGTGACAAGGTGTGTGCGCGATAGAAGATGCCCCGAGAAATATCGAGATAGACGTATGGATGGAAGGAGACAATATGTGTGTTCCTATTAGCTAGTAAGAGATAATCATACTTAGGAGGGGGGAGTGCTTGCACCTATGATGGATTGAGGGATTATGGTACTTAGGGGGGTGCGTGTCACATGGAGAGAGAGCAAGGGCGGAGAGTGTTGGATGGGTCTATATGTACAGCGCGAGCGAGACATGCGTATGTGTGAACCAGGGAGATATAAGGCCAGTTTGGCTTGCGTCCTGAGCATCTTTTGCCTGGCCTGGGGTTGTGGCTGGATTTCATGCACGCTTGTTTGGTTGCTACCCTGTGAACAAGAAAGCCCGCCTGGCCTGGGTTCCCTTGCACTTTAATTAGCCTGGCTAAACTCCAGACACTACAAGTAGCCTGGCCCAGGCGACCGATTTCGAACGCCTGGTCGTGCCTGGTCGTGTGGCCACGAGGCTAACAGCAACATGGATGGATATTAGCATTAAATAATTGATGCATGGATTGATTGATGGGACGTTGATGCTTTGCCTGGCCCAAGCATGAACCAAACACTTCAGCACCACACAAGCCTGGCCAGGAAGAAATATTTTACATCTCACGTCCACACCAGGCAGTACCGGCCATCAAGGCGACCAAACTGACCAATAAAGTTTGAGAGAGATTGAGGAGCCCTGATAAGGCTGAGTGGTGCGTCAGATAGCTGAGAGGGGGAAAGAGATATTCCATCCGCTCGATAATGAAGTGCATGTAAATTTTTTAGAAGTCAAACTTTGGAAACTTTGATCAGGTTTACGCAAATGTTATTTATATATACAATACCAAAGATACATCATACAAAACCACATCTCATGGTGAATCTAATGGCATATGTTTGTCGTACTAGATGTAATTCTTTTTCTCCACGTACATGGTCAAACTTTCTGATGTTTGACTTTTCAATAAATCTATATGCTATGGACCGAGGGAGTGCCTCAATCGAGACAGATCAAGTGCGTGTGAAGGAGAATGAGTAAGTGTGCAAAAAGAGTATGTGTGTGAAAGAGAACGTGACAACAAACGATAAATTAGAGAGAGAGTGTGTTTTTTCGTTTCTTATGCGAACATATCACGCATGCATCTCCGAGATGGAAAAGCGAGGCGAGGAGATACACGAAGATAGCTAGTGTGTGATTGTTTGCAACGGAGAGAGACACACCTGTAGCACATCTCCAATAGAGGAGTGGCCAACAAGGAACAAAGGTCGAGAGGGACACATGGATGGCATGGATGCATGAGGAGGGAGAGAGGGTGTGTTTGCGATAGAGAGATCCCGTCGAGATCGTGAGGGGACTATATGGGTGGGAGATCGAGGGAGTGCGTGCACGATAGAAAGATGCCCCGAGAGAAACCGAGATAGACCATGCACATGTTTGTGATGGAGACTAAGATTAGCTAGTCATATACATATAGGGGGGACTGCGTGTGCCTACAATTGAGTGAGAGACCATCATACTTGGCTAGCTGGGCATGAGATTGTGTGTGTGCGCGTGTGAGATGGAGAGAGAACGAGGGGGAGAGATAGAGTTTTAGATGGGCCTATCGAGTGCAAGTGAGATATGCATGTGTATTTGTGACCCAGGTGGATGGAGAGTTTGAGAGAGGGGGGGGAAGAGCTCCGAGACAACATAGTGGTATGTGAGAGAGTTACAGGCAAAGAGCCAAGGAATCTGTGTGCGTACGATGAGTGCACCCAAGATATCTAGCTTGGACTAGCTAGAGTATCATACATATTGTGCGAGAGAGACCTATAGATGGTGTATATATGCATGCGAACTAGAAAGACCCCCCACCCACACACACACACAAAGAGAGAGAGAGATGGAGAGAAAGGGAGAGGGACGAACAAGGTTTTTGTGTCAGATGCGTGCGACAGAATTGAAGATTGTCAGCGAGAGAGAGAGAGAGAGAGAGAGAGAGAACAGGAGTCCGGGAGAGGGGGAGGTCGCGTTTTATGCATCAAAGACTGATATAAACCATGTTTCGATATAAACTTGCATTCTAATATTTAAATTGGAGAACATGTTGTCTACAATCCACACATGAACGGATATTTGCGTATATCAAACAAGTTGATTAATTTGACTTTCAACATGTTCATGGAGTACTATAATACTGTACAACATGCTACTCTATGGAGGTGTTCAATTTGGGATTTAGTTCACTATTTTGACCTACTGAACGAGCTATTTCATTGAATCGAGATATTTCATTTTGGCTTTGATTCGCGTTTTGGACTGGGTCAACTATTTGTCATATAGTAAATCGCTAGCACCGAGCATGTAAAAACACATTACTCCCGAGCATCATCTCTCCATCTAAAAAAGAAGTGGCAAGCTAATATTTCAAAATTTGATTTGAATTGACTTGGTAAGGTAGACGTGGATGCTCGTTCTCCCAAAATTTGAACGAACCGTTAAACATCCTCTCTGCTCGGTGGAATTCGCCCGAGCAAATAAATGGGAGACGCAAAATTACCGTCCTATGTGGGACACGCATCAATTGGCCCGTTGTACATCGAGGGTAGGTTCGTAACTTCATCCAAGCGCGCCTTCTCCTCGGCCGAAATGACATGTGCCGAATAATTCATAAACCATGGTCGGCAAAACACGCTCTCCTCGCCCGAAATAGCTCGCGCCCACTATTTCAAAACATGCTCTTCTCGCCCGAAATCGCTCGCGCCCACTATAGTTCAAAACACGCCCTCCTCGCCCGAAATCGCTCCCGCCCAGAGAAGCAAAGTTACTCTACTATCCCCGACCCTCAGTACACAGACCCAAGCCGAGAAGCCTATAGGCAAGGGTAGAACTGTAACTCCCCCTCACATTTCAGACCAATGCGTCCGTAAGACATGGTTCCACTCCCCTCCCAATTTCCCCCGCCCGCCCCCATTCATACCTCGTGGGCGCCAAATCACCTTCTCCCCAGGAAGCTCCCTTCTCCCGAGCCGCGAAACCTCAGCCCCACCTCCATGGCGCCCCCCACCGCACCAATTTCACAGCCGCCCTCCTACCTAATGCCGGAGACATTGTCCATTTGCCGTCGTGCACTGGGCCGTGCGCCTCTTACTCCGTGCTGCTGGTGCTGCCTCGACGATGGCCGCGTGAACCGTACCGGAGCCGATTCACCCCCGCCGTTGTTCATGGCATTGGAGAGGCTCCAACTTTGGATCCGTCCAGAGTCCTGGCGCTGCTTCGGCGTAGCCGTCGACCATCGCGACATCGCTCTTTCCTTGCCGCCGGTCGCCACCGCAACCGCGCCGGCCTCACCGACTCGGCAGCTGGACCTCCCTAGTTCACCATGCCTCCAGATAGGTCGCACCCTCATCTCAAATCACTTTATTTAGGCGTCAGTTGTCTGAACTTTTATTCTTGGCCAATCGATTTGCAATGGGAAGCAACACCCCTCGAGGCGGCGGAGCTCCTAGGCTGCCGGTTGGCTGGTGTCTAACGTAAGGGTGCGGGGCCGCAAAGTTCGCTGCGGAAGCAGCACTTAGATGGCTATCTTTTAGAGTTGCGTGGGTTGAAGGTACTGCCGCCGCCGGATCTGGATGACGGGGAGTCTTTGTGTATTGGCCCGGGGGCGGCGCAACCACGGCAGTGCGGTGGGGCGGGGAGCGGGGTTTTGGCCGGGGCCACACACGGCGGAGGCAGGCTGCTCTGCCATTGGTCGCTGGCTCTTCGGGGAAGATTCCGAACAGTGTCAGCCGGGAGGCACAAGACGGCCAGCCATCCGGCATAGATCGGACAGTACAAAAATAAAATAAAATCATGTGACCCCAATTTAGTCTTCAGTCAACAGACGTGTGACCACTCTCATACCTTGTTGTTGATCTCTTAGTGTATTTCTTCAGATCAAAGAGATATGTCATTCTTAACATTATGCGTTATCTGCATCTTCAGACACACCATCTTCCGACTCACCGCAGCTGCTCCAACAAGGGAAGCATACACTAGAAGGGAGCTATAGTCCCCACTCAACAGTTCCCTGCATCGAATGCGCGCGCCCGACATGCACAACCACAACAACTGCAGGGCCATCCACAAGTCCGCACATGATGCTCACTCCTATGGATGGCAGCCAGATAGGTTGTACCCTCATCTTACTTGTGTGCAACAATTATGGCTTTGTTATTCATCTAAGCATGGAAAATAGATCATCACATTTCACTATATATTCATGTTGATCTCTTAAGGGTCTTGTTCAGGAGTTAACGTTGTTCCATAGTTCAGCTAAGATACTTGTTCTTTAGGTAACACTGTTCCATAGTTATCATCCATCAGCCAATGCTATCCCACAGGCTGGTGATTATAGTATTATACCACTTCTAGTATTTCCTATGTTGTTCTTTAATACTTTTGTGTGCCATCTAGTTAATCTCGAGTACAAACGATACATATTCTGTAGCTTTCATCTGTGTTCTCCCTTTAGTTTATGAGACCTGTTGCTGCTAGTTAACCCCAGTCCTACTATTTATGTCATCTCCTACAGGCACTCATTACATAAATCTAACTACTAGTTGTCTTCCATGCATGTCAGATATAATTGCACACACTGATATATCCACAAGAACCTCACGGAGAAATGTAAAGGCCAATAAACTTGATGTCAATGATACCCAATATGACGGAACATGTAAAGGCAGTTCTTCAGAAGACTTGCAGAAAGATGATGAATCCTCTTCACTCACAAGGTCCTTGCTCTAACTTGGCATGTGATATGGGTACAACATGCATATAATGTCTTGGAGTGTATCTACTCTGTTACAATGCCATGTGCTTAGCATGCTAATCATGCATGTAAATATGTCATGCCTTCCTATTTTTCAGTACCTATTCCATTCATGATAACATGTTTTCAAATTTAAGTAATGTCATTCTACTCTATCGCAATGCCATCTGCTTAATTTGGACATCATGCTTCTGAATATCTTATGCATTGTTATTCATCAGTATGTACTTCATCTGTCTACCATACCATGTTTTTTACATTGAAGTGTTGTTCTGGTGCTCTGTTGCAATGCCATCTTATTTTCCCAATCATACACATGTATGTTGCCTTAGTTATTTCTGTATGTATTCCGCTAGCATACAGTTTTACATTCAACTATTGTTTTTTTTTGCTGTGTTGTCCTGTCGTATCCCTAGCTCTTACACCATACTCCCTCCGTCCAGATTACATGTTGCCGAAATGGATAAAAAAGGATGTATCTAGAACTGAAATACGCCTAGACCCATCCATTTTTTTCTGGATGGAGGGAATACATGTCAATATGTCATGCCTTTCTATTCTTCAGTACCTATTCCATCTCTCTGCTGCCGCATGTTTTATAATTAAAGCACCATTCTTCTATACAAGGCATGCAAGGGGAAGACGACTATGTTAGAATCTGAAGGGTTACAAACAAGGCCTTTGCAAAAGATCCAAATGCCAGGAGATAATAAACCAACTCCAGTTTTTAAATATACTGCTCCAGCACAGAGAAACCCAACTCCTACTGATAATAAGCAGATTCCAGTGGACAAAGAACTAGTCCGCTCTAGTCCAGCAAAAATATGTCAACTCAACTCTAAGGAGCGTGGGCGTATCCTTGCATCATGAAATTTTATAGCATGCTGATCATATTTTCTACATGTTTCTTACCCATCTCTCTTTTAGAAAATAAGCTTAACAGATAGAAGAATTTCTGCACTGGTATCGTCTATGAGGAAAGATTCTTGCAGGAATTCTCTGTACTCCAATGCAGATGTAAGTACCTGTTGTATATCACTATATTTTTACATCAGCATATATTTTGTTAATCGGCATGAATCCAACCTTTATCTGATCTAAATTTAGTTGTAGCAAAATATATGATTAAAGGCCACAATGTTGATTTTTGTAAGGAAAACTGCCTGGTAGTTTTGCATCCTGAGCGGCATGAGTGTACTATCTCATATCAGTGGGTTTGATTACTTTGGTTCTGTAGTGGGTTTTCAGTGTTTTTTTACTGTGTTGTCCTGTCGTATCCCTAGCTCTTACGTCATACTCCCTCCGCCCGGATTACATGTCGCAGAAATGGATCAAACTGGATGTATCTAGAACTGAAATACGCCTAGACCCATCCATTTATTTCCGGATGGAGGGAATACATGTCAATATGTCATGCCTTTCTATTCTTCAGTACCTATTCCATCTCTGCTATAGCATGTTTTATAATTGAAGCACCATTCTTCTATATAAGGCATGCAAGGGGAAGACGGCTATGTTAGAATCTGAAGGGTTACAAACCAGGTCTTTGCAAAAGATCCATACGCCAGGAGATAATAAACCAACTCCAATTTTCATAGATACTACTCCAGCACAGAGAAACCCAACTCCCACTGATAATAAGCAGATTCCAGTGGCCAAAGAACTAGTCCGCTCCATTCTAGCAAAAGAATGTCAACTCCATTCTAAGAAGCGTGTGCGTATCCTCGCATCATGAAATTTTATAGCATTCTGATCATATTTTCTACATGTTTCTTACCCGTCTCTCTTTTAGAAAATAAGGTTAAATGATACAAGACTTCCTCAATTGGGATCGTATTCGAGGAAAATATCTTGCAGGAATTCTCTGTGCTCCAGTGCTGATGTAAGTACCTGTTGTATATCACTATATTTTTACGTCAGCATGTATTTTGTTAATCGGCCTGAATCTAACCTTTATCTGATCTAAAATTAGTTGTAGCAAAATGTTAAAGGCGCCAATGTTGATTTTTGTAAGGAAAACTACCTGGTAGTTTTGCGTACTGAGCTGCATGAATGTGCTATCACATATCACGCACATTACTGAATTGTAGTGCTTCTCTGGTTGCCCATTCATTCATTGTGTCAATGTTGCTTTCGTATTACGTTACCTGGCTAATGATAGCTGTGCCATATTGTGTTAATTTGGTGTAGGATAGTTGCCCAAACGTTCGTTGTGTCAATGTTGCTTTCCTATTATCTGACTTGGCCAATGATAGCAATGCTAGTGTGTTAATTTTGTGCAGGCTACTGAAGATAAGAAGACAAACTCTGAAAACAGCAAGGCAACCCCATTGTTTCTTTCCAGTAAATCTAGGCCAGGTAAAATGGCAATAACTCATGATTAATTTATCTGGTTCCCGTCCTAATTTATGTTATGATGCAGTGCTCAAGACACTCTCCACTATCAATAATACAAGCCTGCCAAAATCGCCATCAAAATCTGTTCAGTATCCTCTGTCTCGAATGCGACGGAATAAATGTATGTTTGTGAACCAATTAATTGCTGAAGCAATGATGTAAATGGTGGATGAATCAGAGGTGCAGAGTCGTGCGACACAACAACTGATCAATGTTTTCAGAGAAAGTGTGGCAAAGCAGCAAGAACTTGCCCACATGCTTATGGGCGTCATCTGTGCTGAGGTTGCAGATTGTGACGTTGTAGATGGTTAGGTTCTGCTCATTTATTTGCACTGGCATCAATCTTTGATTGCCCAGTGGATGTAATTTCCTATAATATATTCTGGATGTGCAACATTATTCCCTGTATGCCGTACCTTTGCTCGTCGTAATGGGCTCAAATTATCTAATTTGGCCTAAAGACATGAACGAACTTTAGTGGGCCCATTAAGTTAATGGGCCGTTAATAGGCCGAAAGTTAATGGTCGGCCCTCTTACCTCTCGGGTCGTTAACAGGCCGACATCGAAGCGGGCAATAGGTGGCCCCAATTTATTTCACTGGTCGTTACTAAGTTTGGGCTACATATGGCCCAACTATGCTGTAGGCCTTTAGCAGGCTTGTATTGGACCATGAAGAGCATGGGCCGCGAAGAGGCTGAAAGTCAGGTCGTATTGTAAACGGCCCAACTGTGTTGTGGGCCTTTAGCAAGCCGAAAGAGAAACCGGGCTGGTACCGGACCATGAAGGGCATGGGCCGTAAAGAGGCCAAAACTAAGGTCCGACTACAAATGGCCCAACTCATTTATGGTCCGTTAACAGGCCAAAAGGCACACAGGGCCGGGAATTGGCCCAACACTTGAATGGGTCGCTAAAAGGCCAAAACTCAGGTCCGACTACAATTGGCCCAACTAATTTATGGGCCATCAACAGGCTGAAAGTGACACCGGGCTAGAAATTGGCCCAACACTTAAATGGGCCGCTAAAAGGCCGAAACTCAGGTCTGACTACAAATGGCCCATCAGATTTATGGGCCATCAACAGGCTGAAAGACACACCGGGCCGGAAATTAGCCCAACATTTAAATGGGTCGCTAAAAGGCCAAAAGATGTACATCCTGAAAATTGGCCCGCCCATTAAATGGGCCGTTAACAAGCCGAAATCTCATCGGGCCGATATTGAGCCAAAATATATAGCGGGCTGTGAACTGGCTCGAACTGACGATGGGCTGCAATGGTGTCAAATCTTTAACGGGCCGAATTGGCACATCTCGTATGGGCCGTGGGCTTAAATGGACCTGACATAAGTAGGCCTTATATGGGCCGGCCTGCTAATTTTTACTGGGCCGGCCTTTTTCACTGGAATGGGCCACTATTGGGCCGTGCCACGTGTCGACCTATCATAGGCGCCTCCTATCCAATGAGTGGATGACATCTGTCCCAATGATGAGCCGACACGTGTTTCCTCTAGCCAACGTTGATTTTACACGTGGAAAATCCCCATTGGTCGGGGTTGTTAACGGGTTATCAGATCCAAAACCCGACTCGATAGCTTAACGGCATTCCGTTACGGTGGATGCCACATGTCGGTCACCCTTGACGAAAGCACTTCTGTGACACGCGATTTATCATCATGGAAGTGGACACTTCCGTGATGATAATTTTGGTAATGTCATGGAACACTTCTACGACAAGACAGGTATGACTATCTTGATTCTGTCATAAATTTGTCATGGATGTACATGCATGACAAAAAAGTGACCTACTGTGACAAACACGTATCATCACGGAAGTGTATTTTTTTGTAGTGAGATCTTCGTGCGCACCCCAGAGTTTGAACCTAAAGGGATTGTCGGAACCTGTAATCCGACAAATCGTGCTCCGGCGTCGTCAATAACCCCTTGGAAGTTGGTTTAGCAATTACTAAGGCGCGATGTCTCGCACGTTCGTAATTGAATCATCAAGGTCGACTCCCACAGAAAATGATAGCCACCATCTCATCAAAACATCGGGACACCTTCGCCTCTATCAGTTTGTTTTCTTGCCGGATCTTTTTTTAGTGCAATCTTGTTGTTTGGTCATCATGACTCAAGCGAACACCAAGTTATGTGATTTCTCAAATACCAACAACAATGATTTTATCGGCACTCCGCTTGCTCCTCCCGCCACTAGTGCAGAGACTTGTGATATTAATACTGCTTTGCTGAATCTATTTATGAAAGACCAATTTTCCGGTACTCCTAATGAGGATATCGCGTCCCATCTAAATAACTTCGTGGAATTATGCGATATGCAAAAGAAAAAAGATGTGGACAATGATGTGGTCAAGATGAAATTATTTCTATTTTCTTTGCGTGAATCTGCAAAAATTTGGTTCTCTTCTTTTCCTCGCAATAGTATTGATTCTTGGAATAAGTGCAAAGATGCTTTTATCACTAAGTATTTTCCTCCCGCAAAAATTATTTCCCTTAGAACTCATATCATGAATTTCAAGCAACTTGAACATGAGCATGTTGCACAATCTTGGAAAAGGATGAAAATGATGCTAAGGAATTACCCAACTCATGGGTTAAATCTTTGGATGATCATACAAAAAATTTATGCGGGGTTGAATTTTGTTTCTCGTAATCTTTTAGATTCTTCCTCAGGTGGTACTTTTACGGAAATTAATTTGGGTGAAGCCACCAAATTGCTTGATAATATTATGGCAAATTATTCACAATGGCATACCGAAAGAGCTCCTACTAGTAAAAAAGTTAATTCAGTTGAAGAAATTTCTTCTTTGGGTGAAAAAGTTGATGCTCTTGTGAAATTGGTTGCTAGTATAAGTGCTCCTATTGATCTTAATGATATGCCTTTGTCTAGTTTGATTGAGAAAAATAGTGATGCCATAGATGTGAATTTTATCTCTCGAAATAATTTCAACAACAATGCTTATATAGGTAATTTTAATCCTAGGCCTTTTCCTAGTAATTCCTCTAATAATTATGGTAATTCCTATGGAAATCAATCTTCTAATAATAATAGGAACACCTCTGATATTGAGAATAATATTAAATAATTTATCAACAATCAAAAAGTTTTCAACACTTCCATAGAAGAAAAGTTGAGTAAGATTGATGACTTGTCTAGAAGTGTTGATAGAATTGCTCATGATGTGGAAAATATCAAGATGAAATTTTTTGTGCCTAAAGTAGATGAATCAATTAAATCTCTTTATGTTTGTATGAATGAAAGTAAGAAAAGAACCGCTATGCTTAGAGCTAAAAGAGAATTTTTAGAAAAATCATTTTCTAGTGATTTCTTTCATAAAAGTGATGAAGATCTTAAAATGATTGGTGTTTCTTCTATTTATTCCTTGTTTAGTAAAGTCAATATTGATGGAAAAGGGACTGGAGATGAGTCAACTTTAGGTAGAAGGCATCCCAATATTTCGGAGGGTGAAAATCTTGTTGAGAAAATTGATGAAAGTGGGTTTGAAGAGGTCAAAACTTTAGCTAGTGATGTGCCCACTCTATTGGATTACAAAGACTTTAGTTATAATAGTTGCTCTTTGATTAATTGTATTTGTTTTTTGCAATCCATGATAAATTCACCCCATGCTTATGAACAAAATAAAGCTTTTACTAAACACATTGTTGATGCTATGATGAAAAATTTTGAAGAAAAATTGGAATTAGAAGTTTCAATTCCTAGAAAATTGCATGATGAATGGGAACATACTATCAAAGTCAAGATTAAAAATTATGAGTGTCTTTCTTTGTGTGACTTGGGTACTGGTGTTTCTACAATTCCAAAATCTTTATGTGATGTGCTTGGTCTTACTAATCTTGAAGAATGTTCTTTGAATTTGCACTTGGAAGATTCTACTATTAAAAAGCCTATGGGAATAATTAATGATGTTCTTATTCTTGAAAATAGGAATTATGTGCCCATATATTTTATTGTTCTTGATATTGATTGCAATCCGTCTTGTCCAATTATTCTTGGTAAACTGTTTTTACGCACTATCGGTGTCGTCGTTGATATGAAAGAAGGCAACATTAAGTTACAATTTCCTTTGAGGAAGGGTATGGAACACTTCCGTAGAACTAGAATTAATTCACCTTATGAATCAATCATGAGGGCATCTTATGTATCTCATACCAAAGATGACAAAACTTAGATCCTTGCTTTATGCCTAGCTAAGGGCATAAAACTATAGCGCTTGTTGGAAGGAAACCCAATGAATAAATTTTATTTTTGCTTTTTTCTTCCTATTCTTGACTGTTAGCACAATTATGCTACTGTTATGATTGTGTTTTTTACGTTTTAATTAGTCTTTGTGCGAAGTAAAGCCTTTAGGATCTTCTTGGGTGATAGTTGTTTGATCTTGCTGAAAAAACAAAAACTTTTACGCACACAAAATTAATTTTCATTTTTTACCAGGGAGTGATAAAATATCCATTCCAATTGCAGTAGATCAATATATAAATTTCTCAGTACTTCCTGATTTTTCAGAATTTTTGGAGTTACAGAAGTATTCGAAATAGTCAGATTGCTACAGACTGTCCTGTTTTGACAGATTCTGTTTTCTTTATGTTGTGTGCTTATTTTGATGGCTCTATGGTTTTCTTTGATGTGTTTTTCCATAGAAAAGTTGGAATACAGTAGATATAATACAAAAAAAATATGAATTGGTTTGATACAGTACATACAGTAGTGATTTATTATTCTTATACTAACGAATCTCACGAAGGTTTTGTTGAGTTTTGTGTGATTGAAGTTTTTCAAGTTTTGGGTTATCTTACGATGGATGAAGGAAGGATGGAAGAGCCTAAGCTTGGGGATGCCCCGGCATCCCAAGCTATTATCCAAAAATGAGCAACCAACTAAGCTTGGGGATGCCCCTGAGTGGCATCCCCGTTCTCTTCCAACGACCATCGGTATTTTCCTTGAAACTATATTTTTATTCATCACATGATATGTGTTTTTCTTGGAGCGTCTTGTATGATATGAGTCTTTGCTTGTTTTTTTGTGTGTTTTAAGTCATCAATCCTTGCTGGAAACACCTATTTGAAAGAACCAAAATTATGGCATGACTTGTTAGAATTGCTCTCTATGCTTCACTTAAATTTTTATGAGCTGTGGACTTCCTCTAGTGCTTCACTTATATCTTTTTGAGCACGGTGTGCTTTAGTATTTTTGAAGAAATGCTCTCTTGATTCACTTAGATATATTTGAGAGTTAGTAAAATTTTCAAGAAATTCTCTCTTGATTCACTTAAATTAATTTGAGAGAAAGAAAGAAATATTATGCTCATGATCTTCACTTGTATTTGTTGGAGCTTGTCAAAAGAAATACATGAAAATTAGTCCCAAAGTGATAGATATCCAAGAAAGATATAATAAAAACTTTCATGAAGATCATTGGACAAAATAAACTTGATTCTTAGTAAAAGTTTTGAGATATGATGATGTGATATGTGAGTCATCTTGATGAGTAATTATGCTTTAGTAAGAATATTGGTGTTAAGGTTTGTGATTCTCTATGCAAGTACGAAAGTCAATAGTCATGCAATGAAATTATATCCTACTTATGGTACATTATTCGGTGTTATTTATGCTTAATGATTGCTTATGAGATTATCTGATTTTTAGTTGGTCGCTTCCCAATCTTTTGCTAGCCTTCATTTTGCACTAAGTATGATCACTACTTGTGCATCCAATAACCTTTAACCCAGTTTTGCCACATAAGTCCACTATATCTACCTATATGTGGTATTCTTTTGCCGTTCTAAGAAAATTTGCATGTGCCGTCTCTAATTTTGAAAATAAACTTCTCTTTTGTGTGTTTGTTTCGCTCGCGGAGCTGTGAGGGGTGGCTAATATTTTCCATGCTAGATGTGTTATTCTCAAGATGAGTGTTTATTCACTTATGATTGCATGATAGTAAGGCAAAGGTATAAGGGATGCCCAGTCCCGAGATGCAAAAAATTGAATTTGCTTTATGTTGTCAAATAATAAATTCCTTGGAAAGTGTTGGTATGGAGGGCAACCGTGGATACGGCTAGCCATGGAAAGTGAAAGTATGGTGGAAAAAGGAATAAACATTATTTTCTGTTTGGGAACTACCTATGATATATCTATGCATGGAAAGTATAGGGAACTCTAAGTCGTTTTCATTGGTGGGATGGATACACCTCTCAAAATGTTTTATCTCCAAGTTTTTCGCTTTTAGCTCTCGCACCTCTACAAATACCTACTTCCCTCTATGAAGGGCCTTTCTTTTACTTTATGAAATTTTTATTCTGAGTCACCATCGTCTCCTATAAAAGCACCAACTAGGAGGCAATATGATCGTACTTAAGTATTGGTTGTAGCTAATATTCGAGTGTGTTTCATGAATGGATCAATGTTTGAGCATGATCGGCTAGGGATAACTTATTTTAGCGTTGATATTTTGAAAGACATGGTTGCTTGTTGATATGCTTGAGTATCTAAATTATCATGTCAAAACTAGACTATTGCTTTGAACAACTAAAAGTCCAATTGTCCATGCTATATAGAAAATAATATGATATGACGTGATAGGCAGCATTCCACATCAAAAATTCTGTTTTCATCACTTACATACTCAAGGACGAGTAGGAGTTAAGCTTGGGGATGCTGATACGTCTCCAATGTATCTATAATTTTTGATTGTTCCATGCTGCCATATTATCAATCTTGGATGTTTTATAATCATTTTATATCATTTTTTGGTACTAACCTATTGACATAGTGCCAAGTGTCAGTTCCTGTTTTTTCTGTGTTTTTTACATTGCAGAAAATCAATAGCAGACAGAGTCCAAATGCCACGAAACTTTACGGAGAATGTTTATGGGCCAGAAGGAACACAACGGGCCGTGGCTGCTCCTAGCGGGTTCCTCGAGGGGGGCACAACCCACCAGGGCACGCCATGAGACCCAGGCGCACACAGGTGGGTTGTGCCCACGTCAGGTGCCCCCCGGACTGCCTCTTTGCTCTATAAATACCCCAAAAATCGCAGAACCCTAGGGGAGTAGACGAAATATTCATCCAGCCGCCGTAGAGTCCGGAACCACCAGATCCAATCTAGACACCATCTCGGATGGGGTTCACCACCTCCATTGGTGCCTCTACGATCATGCGTGAGTAGTCCTTTGTTGATCTTTGGGTCCCTAGTTAGTAGCTAGATGGCTTCATCTCTCTCTCTCTCTTGATTCCCAATATAATGGTCTCTTGGAGATCCATATGATGTAACTCTTTTGTCGTGTGTTTGTTGGGATCCGATGAACTTTGAGTTTATGATCAGATCTATCTTTTTATATCCATGAAAGTTATTAGAGTTTGACCTTACGATGCTTGATCCCAGTGACAGAAAGGGGCATGACACGTATGTATCGTTGCTACTAAGGATAAAATGATGGGGTCTATCTCTACATAGATAGATCTTGTCTACATCATGTCATCATTCTTCTTGCATTACTCTGTTTCTCCATGAACTTAATACACTAGATGCATGCTGGATAGCGGTCGATGTGTGGAGTAATAGTAGTAGATGCAGGCAAGAGTTGGTCTACTAGTCTTGGACGTGATGCCTCTATAATGATCATTTCCTTGATATCGTCATAATTATTTGAAGTTCTATCAATTGCCCAACAGTAATTTGTTTACTCACCGTTTGCTATTTTTCTCGGGAGAAGCCACTAGTGAAACCTATGGCCCCCAGGTCTTCTTTTTCATATATTTCCCTTTGCGATCTATTTTTATTTGCTTATATTTTCAAATCTATTAATCCAAAAACCCAAAAATACCTTGCTGCAATTTATTTTATTTGGCGTTTGATCTATCATTATTTACAACTTTCTGCCATCAACACACCAATTTCTGGCACCGTTACCTGAAAGGGATTGACAACCCCTTTAACACGTCGGGTTGCGAGTATCTGTTATTTGTGTGCAGGGGCTGTTTACGTTGTGTTGCTTGGTTCTCCTACTAGTTCAATAACCTTGGTTTCATATCTGATGGAAATACTACCGCCGCTGTGCTGCATCATCCCTTCCTCTTTGGGAAATACCGACGTAGCTTCAAGCGACATCAATGCTTAATGCTCGTTTATGATCATTTCTGTTTCATGGTTGGTTGCTTCTCAATCTATTTGCTAGCCTTTCCTCATACTAAGTGGGAATACTGCTTGTGCATCCAACTCCCTAAACCAAGTTGTGCCAAATGAGTCCACCATATCTTCCTATATGCAGTATTTCCATGTCGTTCCAAGTAAATTTGTATGTGCCAACTCTAATTTTCAAAATGAATTTCCTTTTTGTGTGCCCGTGCCGCTCATGAAGCGGCAGGGGTGGCCAATATTTTCCATGCTATATATTTTATTCTCACAATGAGTGTTTATTCACTTGTCATTGCAAGAGAGTCGCAGGTAATAGGGATGCCCAGTTCCGAAATGAAAGAGAAGTTTACTTTATGTTGTCAAATAAGTTCCTTGGAAAGTGTTGGTATGGAAGGAACCCATGGATACGGCTAGCCATGGATTGTGAAAGAATGGTGGAAAAGGGAATAAACTCTATTTTATGTTTGGGAACCGCCTATGATTTATCTACCATGGAAAGTATTGGGATTTCTCGGCCGTTGACAGGAAAAGCATGCCTCTCAAAACAGTTTTATCTCTCAATTTAAGCTTTCAGCTCTTGCACCTCTAAATATCTCTACTTCCCTCTGCGAAGGGCCTATCTATTTACTTTTCTATAATTTTTACTTTTATTCAGTCTCCATCTTCTCTTATAAAGCACCAACTTCTCAGTTTCGCCGAAGCTGGGGGCTCATGGCGAGCTGGCCCGCCGTGACCTCCCCAAGCGACAGCGATAGCTCATGCTGCTGACCGCACGGAAGGTGCCATCCCCATGGTGCAGTCCCTGCCACGACAACCAGCGTGAGCACAACAGAATCAAGACCCCGACAACGTCTCGATGGCCTCTTCTGACCCTCGAGCACGTCCAGGCCAACAACGAACCCCGGAGGATAGGCGGAGAGGAGACACGCGTGTCGTCGTTGATAAACACCGTGACGACCTCCACAGGACAGATGGGTGCGTCGGCCCTGACGTTGACGAGCCCGCACTCGGTATTGGCGGGTGCCTCCCTTTCAAGGTTGGCTGCCCTGCCTTTACTCGTGAGATGTGTCAAGTCCGTTGGCCATCCGTTTGCACGTTCAAGCCAGAGATACCCGAGAAGTACGATAGGATATTGAACCCGACAGAGTTCCTGAGTATCTACACCATCATTGTTCAGGCTGCTGGGGGAAGAGATGAGAAGGTGTTTGCAACTACTTCCCTTTGGCCCTCAAGTTGAATGTGAGGTCTTGGCTGATGCACCTACCGGAGAACTCCATTTCGTCATGGTGACCTGTGCCACGAGTTCATTGGCGCCTTTAAGGACGGCCATCAAGAACTCGGTTGGCCCAGCGACTTGTAGCTTCTCCAACAGAAGGAAGGAGAAACCCTCCGTAAGTATCTACAGAGATTCAGCAAAGTTCATCGAAATATCACAAATATCCATCCGGCAGCCTTAATAGCTGCCTTCCAGTCCAATGTGCGCAGCCATCGTATTTGTTCCAAGATGAATGTACGGTTGCCCAAGACTATGAAGGAGCTTTACACTCTGGTAGATAAGTGTGCTCGGATGGAGGAAGGAAGGAAGTTGCCTGGAGAGGAAGATTGCAACAATGTTGATTCAGAGGTTACGGATGAATCAACTACTCGGAAGAAGAGCAAGAAGCACAGTAAGAAGCGGAGTGATGACTGTTGAAGGATCGGGTATGCCTAGTACGGGCAATAAGGCCAAACCTGAGGCTCCCCAGCAAGGAAGCTTCCATGTGCACTGACTGCCGAGAAGCCACTATTGCCGAGAAAGCGGGGAAAGGTGATGGACCGTACTGCAAGATTCATCGGACCAAGGGCCACGACCTTCAAGAGTGTTATCAGGTTGAGCAGCTTGTCAAGAAACAAAGAGCAGAGTATGAGAAGCGTGATAAGGAAAAAGGGTCAGAATGTTGCTGGCGGTAAGGGCCGAGGCGGTGAAGTAAATTGCCCCGGCAAATCCATTCATAACCAAGGAAAGCCCGCCAACGGTCGAGAGAAGGAAACCTGTGATGTTGAGAGTGATGGAGGGGATGAAGAGGAAACCAGTGAGCAGGAGTTTCAGAAGGCCATGGACGCCCTATGCATTGACGGAGGTGCATCTCTGCACACTTCTCACTGCCAGCTCAAACGGTGGGCATGTGAAGTCAATGCCGTGGAACTAGTGCCACAGGCCCGGAAGCCACTCAAATGGTCCAGTACGCCCAACATCTTTGACGAGGAAGACCATCCTAGCCGTACCACTATGTTAGGGTCTTTTCCATTGTTGGTATCCCCAACAATTCGTAACCTCAAGGTCACAAAGATGTTGGTGGATGGTGGGGCCGGGTTGAATCTGATCTCCCTAGCAGTTGTCAGCAGACTTCAGATATCAGATGAAGAGCTAGAGGTTACCGGCACGTTTCAAGGAGTTAATCTCGGCAGGAGCCATCCTAAGGGAAAGTTTGTGTCACCGATAACCTTTGGGGGAGAACTGACTACCAGAATGAGAATATTGTGTTTGATGTGGTTGATCTCCCCTGCCGTACAATGGGATTCTTGGACGCCCGGCCTTGGCTAAGTTCATGGCGCCATCCTACTATGCCTACAACACCTTGAAGATGCATGTGCCACTAGGAGCCATCACCATCCCATCAGATGAGAAGGATGCAATTATTTGTGTGGACAAGATGTACCGGGACACGGTTGCGGCAGATGCAGCGGCAGCAGCACTTCCCGCCAAGGAAAGTAGAGGAAAGAAGAGGGGTTGTAGGAGATCTGGTAAAGAGTCCGGGAAGCGTGCCCCCACGGAGTGCACAACACCCGTTGACGATGTGCCGGAGTGTTCTAACAGCAAGAGATCCAAAGTTGCTACACCCCAAGTGAAGAAGGTCCCGACAGGGCTAGCTGGCATTGATGGTACTTCCACTATCAGCGCCACCCTCAACGACAAATAGGAAAGCGCACTCATTGGCTTCCTGCGAGAGAATATGGATGTGTTTGCCTGACAACCATCTGATATCCCCGGTGTTCCTAGGGAGGTAATCGAGCACCACCTTACTGTCTGCCCACATACCTGACTTGTCAAGCAGAAAGTCCCAAAGCAGGCCTTGGAGAGGCAAGAGTTCATTGCAGAGGAGATTAAGAAACTTGAGGCAGCAGGTTTGGTCAGAGGAGTGTTCCATTCGACGTGGTTGGAAAATCCAGTAGTAGTCCGGAAGGCTAACGGGAAGTGGAGGCTTTGCATAGATTTCACAGATCTCTACAAGGCTTGCCCGAAAGACCCATTTCCCTTGTCGCATATCGACCAGATTGTAGATTCCACTTCAGGTTGTGATTTGCTCTCCTTTGTGGAGTGCCGGGTACACATTTATAGAAATCCAGATTGGTTTTGAGCCAAAGTTGCACAGAAACATAGAAGCCTATATGGATGATATTGTGGTCAAAACCAAGGATAGTGCCCCCCTTATCCAGGATTCGGAGGAGACATTTAATAATCTGCGCAAGATCAATCTGAAGCTCAACCCGGAGAAGTGTGTATTAGGTGTTCCCTCCGACAAGTTGCTTGGGTTCTTTGTATCCCATCACGGGACCAAAGCCAACCCCGACAAGATCAAGGCCATCGAGAAAATCCATGTGCCAAGGATAGTTAAGGATGTGAGGCGTCTCTCAAGATGTGTGTTCGCGCTAAGCAGATTCATCTCCAAGTCTGCCGAGCATGCCCTGCCGTTCTTCAATTTTTTTGAAGAAGGCCGATCCTATGAAGTGGACCCCGGAAGCAAATGCAGCTTTGCAAGAGTTAAAGGCCTACTTGTCCTCTGTGCCTACCTTGGTTGCTCCCAAACCCCAGGAGCCATTGCTGCTATACCTAGCGGCAACCAATCAAGTGGTCAATGCAGCCTTGGTAGCAAAGTGAGAAGTGGATGAGGCAGAAAGTGAGCAGAGACCGGTAGAATTAGAGAAGGATCAGGCCTGTAGTGAGCACGACAACGAGAGCAACCCTAAGAATGCAGCAAGGTAGAAAGTGGTGCAGCGCCCAGTGTACTTCGTTAGCTCCCTGTTACAGGGGGCTAGATTGAGGTACTCTGGCGTGCAAAAGTTGATTTTTGGTCTCGTTAGTTTCAAGTTTGAGAGCACATCAACTTTTCAAAGTACGGCGTTGACAGAGTTTATTGTAGAATAGATGCCAACCCCTGATGAGGAAGAGACAGAGACAGTTATCCCCGGCAAGGAATCGCCCCAGGAATGGATTATGTATTTTGATGGTGCTTTTTCCCTACAAGTTGTAGGAGCCAGCATGCTTCTTGTCGCCCCCACCGGGGAGCACTTGAAGTACGTCATCCAAATGCATTTTGCCCGGGAAGAAGCCACCAACAATACAGCTGAGTATGAATGGCTCCTTGCCGGGCTTAGGATTGCAGCTGAATTGGGAATTAAGAAGTTGATCATTCAAGGAGATTCACAGTTTGTGGTAAGACAAGTCAACAAAGATTATCAAAGTTCACTGATGGAGGCATACGTCGAGGAAGTGAGGAGATTGGAGGATCTCTTTTACGGATTGCAAAAAAAGCACGTACCCCATGCGGAAAATAGCATAGCTGATCATCTATCAAAGTGTGTTGCGCAAAAGCTTCCTGTGGAACCAGGGACTTTTCTTCTCCATCTCACTCAGCCCTCCGTATCCCTAGCAACAATGGCCTGGAAGAGGAGAAAGTTGGACTACGGTAAGCCTCTCCCGATAGAGACATCCGCTCCCGGCAGGGACCCTGCCAGAAACAACTTCTCACAGCCTGCCGGACCACCCCCTCTAGCCGGGCTCATGGACCCCGCGAACGAGGATGGTGCTCCCACATACGAGGAGGCTGGTGCTCTCTTGTACATTGCTCGGAGAGTCGCAAGTTGGTGGCAAGATTGTCAATGTGGTCGCTCAATGCTTGTTGTTCTTGATGCAAAGCTGTTTATGCACCAAAAAGGTGGTTCTTGTTGACGTATTTGTTCGGGTCATCATCTTGCTCGGCGAAGAGTGGGTTGGTAGATGAACTTGGCCTATCCATCATTCTAAGCAAATATGTGACTGGGAGAAGGAGAAGAACTTACACCAAATGTACCTTGACCGATGTTGAAGATGGATCAATGATCACTAAATGATGTAACAAGGAAATAGCACAATTGATACCAATTCTTGTCTGTTCTCATAGCTACACAAATAAAGCTTATAGTGGAGCTCGGTTAGGATGGTGGCACAAAATTGATGCAACTATTAGTGAGACTCGATAATGTTGGAAAAGATTCGCAAACTTGCAATGCAACAAGTAGACCGATAGCAAGATATGTTACACGGAAACATACACACGGATAGATAAATGGGGTTGTGCAACCAAGGAATGAGCCAAAATGTGGAAACCACGAAAGTGCTCTTGCTGCACAACTCTAGAGATACACTAGCAAGATTGCACAATAGGCGGATACGAAACTTGTGCACAACCTACAAAGAAAACATGCAACGACTTCTATCTCAGGTTTGCTATTTGTATGGTATTCCTATGATATGATCCAAGATGGTCGAGTATGACAATCTTAATGTAGTATGATGCTATGGTTCTTGCTTAAAAGCTCTTTGCTTATCATTTCTCTTTTGCTTAAAATCTTGTTTGACTCTTTCTCTTTTGAGCTCTTTCTCATGCAAAATTGATGAACCAAGATAGCAATTGTTTATATTCTATGACAACCTTGTGGCACAAGAGATGATATCAAGATATGGATACCAATGATGATATGATATATGTAACGAGATGATGATCACTAATGTGCACAAGTGATGTTACCGGCAATACTCAAAGGCTAGTCTCGATGGGTAAACGACGCAAAAGGAAGGCTATGGGGTTATCAATGCAATGGCAAGGAGTAGAAAAAGATGTTGTGGAAGTTACCGTCCTTGCTTACGGTTAAGAGTGTCAAAGTGATGTGATTGTCGTCGATGTCATAGTGCATGGTCTTCAGTATGTTGTCGAAGATGCCGTTGGACCGTAGTCAGAGGTGTTGAAGTAGCGAAAGTCGTCGAAGATACGCAGACTTTCTGTCTAGGCCAGAAGTTCTAGGCAAGATAGAAGCTCCGGGGTCCGGAAGTTCCGTGTAGGGCCGGAAGGTTCAGGCAGGGCCGTAAGTTCCGGGGGTCGCAATTCTGCCAGAACAGGAAATTGGGGATAGAGGATTTGGGCGGAAAAACTTCGGGAAAAACCCAAATCCGAGGGGGAAAAGAAAGATTTTGAGTGGATGGAAGGGTGGGAAAGCTATATCTACGTGCCACACACGAATCCACGGATCAAATCCAACAAAACTTCATCACACCAACAAATAACAACAAATTGGGAGGGCTACTTTTGTGGGGATTTTCAAAATTGGGACGAATCACAACAAAATTAGGCTACAGAACAAAGAGGGGAGGCTCTGAAATCGTGATCAACATGGCTCATGATACCAAGATGATGTAGGGTAGAACCCTAGATGCCCGATCTTTCACGATAGGAGCGGATCCCGCAAAGAATACGTGGAACACAGGGGAAAACATAGGGGAAGCATGGGAGAAACACGGGAGAAATCACTCAAACCAACAAGATTCGATTACACATGTGCTAGATCCTCGAAACACAGAGAGATACATGATCCATGATCAACAAGGGACGATACAAGTAGCAAGTTCTTCTCTGTGAGGAGGTCTTGAGGGGTCTTCCCGTGAGGGGCCTTGAATCCACTTGCGGGATCTTCTCCGTAGAGGTCGTGAACTTGAATGGAGAAGGGGATCAAGTGGAGAGCAAAGCTTCTCAAATGAGCTACTACTTTGCTAACCATAAATTGTAGGTAGGAGAAGAGTATATATAGTCTAGGGGGCGAAAGGGTACACGGGCCTCGGCCCAAGTCACTGCACGAAGGCAGGGCCAGAAGTTCCGGGCGCCGGAGGTTCCGGGGAAGGTACGGCCTAACTAGAGAGTTGGCACAGCAGGAGTTCGGCTGGCGTCCAGGGGCTGGAAGGTCCGGGCAGGCCAGAGGTTCCGGGGGCTGAAAGGTTCTGGGCTAACCAGAGAGTTGGTACGCTCGGGCTCATCGGGGTCCTCTGAGGCCGGAACTTCTGGGTCGGCCGGAGGTTCCGTCGGCCGGAGGTTCTGGTCTGAGCAAAGAGTTGTCGCCTCTTCCTTCTTCCTCAGCTCTTGGCTCCGTGGCTTGTGCATTATACCTAATCACACATAGTGTTTATGACTTAGGTAGTAGCCATGTCTCACTTGAATGGAAGGCAAGCTCAGGTAGGAGAGATGTCACCTCGTATTGAATAGCACATGCTCGATCTCTTGTCATGGGTCCACTGGGATCTTGGGTAGTCGAGGTAGTGTCCATGGGGATGACCGTGGGATGCTCCGCATCAACAGACCTTGCGGAATTCATGGCGTCATGGACAAGCCAGCGACCAATACCAATAGAAATTGTTGGATCTTCAAGCAAGCTGGCAAGATAGCAACAGAGGGTCAGAATAAAACCCAAAACCGTAGTGAAGATGAGGATGAACCTCGGCAGCCAAAAAATTTCCCTAATGAGGTGACAGAAGTTAATATGATTTACGTCACCCACATCCCTAAAAGGGAGAGGAAGCACGTACTTCGAGACATTACGTGTTAGAGCCAGTGGTCCCGAAGTTTAACCCATGGTCGGCTTACCCGATCACATTCGACAAACATGACCATTCGACTAATATCAGGCATGGTGGGACTGCGGCCCTTGTCTTGGACCCAATTGTCGATGGTTTCTATCTAACACACGTCCTTATGGACGGAGGATGTAGCCTAAACCTAAGCTATGAGGATACGATTAGAAAGATGGGCATCGACACATCTCTGATCAAGCCGAGCAACACCACCTTTAAAGGTGTCATCCCAGGCATTGAGGCCTGCTACTCCATAATGGTGACATTGGAGGTAGTCTTTGGGTCACCCCAAAACTTTAGGAGCGAGGAGTTAATCTTTGACATAGCCCCCTTCCAAAGTGGATATCACGCGCTCCTAGGTTGCACAACATTTGCTTGCTTCAACATGGTCCCACACTATGCCTACCTCAAGCTCAATATGCGAGGACCAAACGGGGTTATCGCAGTCAATGGTAACACGGATCGTTTACTCTTCATGGAGGAGGATATTGCGGCTTCCGTAGCCGAACTGCATGCATCTGAGGAGGCAGCCAGCGACGGCAGACACACCACCAGCTCTTCAAAGCGTATGTGTGCTGCAACTGTTGACCTCATACACAAGACCCTCCACCCTAAATAGGGATGCGGGATCCTAGTGCACACCCCTTGGGAAGGGCATTACGTCCCCAGGGTGCACAACTTTGCACTAAAAATCCTTTGGGCCGCCGAGGAGCCAAATAACAGGAAACTTCGCATCTATTTGACCAAGGAGAACCCAAGCATCGAGCTTCCCCATCGACAAGGTTTTGTCAAAGATCTAACACATTCGTGTGGCCTTTACCACATAATGGACACCTACGGACCTTTTTAAAAGGATTCGGGCGACAAGCACATAAGATGCACACAAGGCCGAGGTCGCATACAGTCCAAGCCCGCCATCGCCCTCAATGATGACAAGCTTACCAAAATCCATGGAAACACAGGCGTGCGGCAGGAAGCGGCCCGAGCTCACAAACCCGATGGCAAGACCCAGCCTGTTATTTTTTTCCTCCATTTTCTTTTAGCACTTTACATTTTATTCCCTTAGTTTCCCTTTGTTATAGCTCAGCATGTAAAGCTTGAATTTATACTACACAGAAATCATGCCCTTTAAGGTCCTTACTGTATTTCTGTGCAAGCATTTCCTTCTAACCACGTCTTTCAAAGTCACAATTTTGAAAGGGATCGGTCTTTTCTATTACAATATACAAGTTCGAGGTACTCGGCATCTCGGATGTTGCATTATATGCATTAGTTTCGAACCCAGATTTTGGTCAATAGTTGGGTCGCCCGGCTCCTATGTGTACCCCTTACATTCTCGACAATTCGTCTAAGGGTGTAATGGGAGAACCATTGTGATAGTGCGACTAGCTTAATTGCCAGAGCGCCTCAGTGGAGAAAGCCGAAAACTGACTATCTGGGTCTGTGTAAACTGGTCGGCAATCCGTAGACCACGTTCAGTGATGTGTCATTCGAGATCACTGTGTTAAACGATGGGCTTCATCATAAAATTAGCTGAAGTGTGCAGTAACCTTAACCTCGGCCACCTGGGCCGACCACTTCACACACTGGGGGCTCGTGAACAGCCCCACCATTAAACCCTTATGGCCAAGTGAATTTATAAAGCTACTGCAGTCCGATTGCCTAGTTCCTATAAGCACATATCACCTTTGAGCGCCGAGATGTCGGCTAAGGATCGTTCACTACCTTAGGGAACACCCTCTGTATATTCTACATGGGGACTCAAACCAACGACTAGCCACTTTCAGTTCAAAACGGCCACACAGGAGGACTATTAAGTAAATAACAACACAATCATATGAAGGGAATTTAATGCCATACTCATTAAAACAGTTCTTCACACCCAATTTCACTTCGGCACTCCGAGGTACTAAAATTAATACAAGGTATTCTTCGGGAACATCACCTCAGTCGCCCGGGCACCTTCTTCTACCTCATTAAAGAACTGCTCCGCGGTACGTGGCTTTGTTTCTGGAGGCCCTGCGGCAACGATCTCTGCATCTACCTTCCGGAAGTGCATCTTCACGCATACATAGGCTCGTCGTGCCCCATCAAAGCACACTGATTTCTTTAAGTGATCTACATGTAGAGTCGCAACTCGAAGACGAGTTACTAGGCCGAAGAGGCTGGTTGGCAAGGCTTCGACAGGCCACAGCTTGACACAGAGGTCCTGGAGCATAGGCCTCGCCATGCGGAGCAGCTCCACTAGCTGCTTCATCTGGTGATTTAGCAGTTGTGACGACCGTGACTCCAGGAACGGCCGCCAAAAAGCCTTCTCCTGCTCGTGGCCCTCCAATTGATCGAAGTGCGCAATGGCGTCCACCACGCTCATTGGCAGATCCCCGAAGACCTCTGAAGAACGCCACAGCTGGGTGAGCTCGACGCACCCTTTATTGCCAAACACACACTGCAATAGAAATAGCTTAGCCACAGTTATTCACTCCACTTGGTGGTGGATCTTGCTGTCCTTCTGGGAGGCTGTATGGAGCTCGGAGTGCGCCACGCGGAGCTTCTTGAGCTCTCCCTTCGCCTTTCAGGGTCTAAAGCTTATCCCGTGCTTCTAACACGCCCTTCAGGGTCTCCTCGACCTCCATGACTCGCGCCTGGTCCTTCTTCCGGGCTACCTCCTCGGTGGCTTCGGTTTGCTCCAACTTCACGGTAGCAACCTTTTGCTACTCCACCTCCTGCCGAGCCTTCGTGAGCTCGGCCTTGAGCTTATCAAGCTCGGCTAAGGCCACTTAATTAAAACATTTTGGCATGAGCCTCTCTCTCAAAAATTGCAACCATAATGTTCCTTCACCCAATTACTTCAAGGAAAAGCAAATGTTGGCTGCTCCCCTTGAGAGTCCTTGACCTGCATTTTCACCATGTCTAGGTCCTTCTCAGATCTCTCGAGCTTCCGATTCATCTCTGCGATATCCTCGGAGGTGGAGCCCAGCATCAAGGTCGACACCCGCGTCAAAACACTTAACCATGAGCCCCGAGAACAATTGCATCAACACTTCGGGTAACACGTCTAACGACCTTAAGTGAAGTCTTGGGGCTCCGCATAGTGATCCTACTTTTTTGATCCCAAGCGACTCCTCTAGTGGGTTGCCTTATGCCAGCGGGACTCCAAATCTCGGCACCCCTTCACAAAATTAGGCTACAGAACAAAGAGGGGAGGCTCTGAAATCGTGATCAACATGGCTCATGATACCAAGATGATGTAGGGTAGAACCCTAGATGCCCGATCTTTCACGATAGGAGCGGATCCCGCAAAGAATACGTGGAACACAGGGGAAAACATAGGGGAAGCATGGGAGAAACACGGGAGAAATCACTCAAACCAACAAGATTCGATTACACATGTGCTAGATCCTCGAAACACAGAGAGATACATGATCCATGATCAACAAGGGACGATACAAGTAGCAAGTTCTTCTCTGTGAGGAGGTCTTGAGGGGTCTTCCCGTGAGGGGCCTTGAATCCACTTGCGGGATCTTCTCCGTAGAGGTCGTGAACTTGAATGGAGAAGGGGATCAAGTGGAGAGCAAAGCTTCTCAAATGAGCTACTACTTTGCTAACCATAAATTGTAGGTAGGAGAAGAGTATATATAGTCTAGGGGGCGAAAGGGTACACGGGCCTCGGCCCAAGTCACTGCACGAAGGCAGGGCCAGAAGTTCCGGGCGCCGGAGGTTCCGGGGAAGGTACGGCCTAACTAGAGAGTTGGCACAGCAGGAGTTCGGCTGGCGTCCAGGGGCTGGAAGGTCCGGGCAGGCCAGAGGTTCCGGGGGCTGAAAGGTTCTGGGCTAACCAGAGAGTTGGTACGCTCGGGCTCATCGGGGTCCTCTGAGGCCGGAACTTCTGGGTCGGCCGGAGGTTCCGTCGGCCGGAGGTTCTGGTCTGAGCAAAGAGTTGTCGCCTCTTCCTTCTTCCTCAGCTCTTGGCTCCGTGGCTTGTGCATTATACCTAATCACACATAGTGTTTATGACTTAGGTAGTAGCCATGTCTCACTTGAATGGAAGGCAAGCTCAGGTAGGAGAGATGTCACCTCGTATTGAATAGCACATGCTCGATCTCTTGTCATGGGTCCACTGGGATCTTGGGTAGTCGAGGTAGTGTCCATGGGGATGACCGTGGGATGCTCCGCATCAACAGACCTTGCGGAATTCATGGCGTCATGGACAAGCCAGCGACCAATACCAATAGAAATTGTTGGATCTTCAAGCAAGCTGGCAAGATAGCAACAGAGGGTCAGAATAAAACCCAAAACCATAGTGAAGATGAGGATGAACCTCGGCAGCCAAAAAATTTCCCTAATGAGGTGACAGAAGTTAATATGATTTACGTCACCCACATCCCTAAAAGGGAGAGGAAGCACGTACTTCGAGACATTACGTGTTAGAGCCAGTGGTCCCGAAGTTTAACCCATGGTCGGCTTACCCGATCACATTCGACAAACATGACCATTCGACTAATATCAGGCATGGTGGGACTGCGGCCCTTGTCTTGGACCCAATTGTCGATGGTTTCTATCTAACACACGTCCTTATGGACGGAGGATGTAGCCTAAACCTAAGCTATGAGGATACGATTAGAAAGATGGGCATCGACACATCTCTGATCAAGCCGAGCAACACCACCTTTAAAGGTGTCATCCCAGGCATTGAGGCCTGCTACTCCATAATGGTGACATTGGAGGTAGTCTTTGGGTCACCCCAAAACTTTAGGAGCGAGGAGTTAATCTTTGACATAGCCCCCTTCCAAAGTGGATATCACGCGCTCCTAGGTTGCACAACATTTGCTTGCTTCAACATGGTCCCACACTATGCCTACCTCAAGCTCAATATGCGAGGACCAAACGGGGTTATCGCAGTCAATGGTAACACGGATCGTTTACTCTTCATGGAGGAGGATATTGCGGCTTCCGTAGCCGAACTGCATGCATCTGAGGAGGCAGCCAGCGACGGCAGACACACCACCAGCTCTTCAAAGCGTATGTGTGCTGCAACTGTTGACCTCATACACAAGACCCTCCACCCTAAATAGGGATGCGGGATCCTAGTGCACACCCCTTGGGAAGGGCATTACGTCCCCAGGGTGCACAACTTTGCACTAAAAATCCTTTGGGCCGCCGAGGAGCCAAATAACAGGAAACTTCGCATCTATTTGACCAAGGAGAACCCAAGCATCGAGCTTCCCCATCGACAAGGTTTTGTCAAAGATCTAACACATTCGTGTGGCCTTTACCACATAATGGACACCTACGGACCTTTTTAAAAGGATTCGGGCGACAAGCACATAAGATGCACACAAGGCCGAGGTCGCATACAGTCCAAGCCCGCCATCGCCCTCAATGATGACAAGCTTACCAAAATCCATGGAAACACAGGCGTGCGGCAGGAAGCGGCCCGAGCTCACAAACCCGATGGCAAGACCCAGCCTGTTATTTTTTTCCTCCATTTTCTTTTAGCACTTTACATTTTATTCCCTTAGTTTCCCTTTGTTATAGCTCAGCATGTAAAGCTTGAATTTATACTACACAGAAATCATGCCCTTTAAGGTCCTTACTGTATTTCTGTGCAAGCATTTCCTTCTAACCACGTCTTTCAAAGTCACAATTTTGAAAGGGATCGGTCTTTTCTATTACAATATACAAGTTCGAGGTACTCGGCATCTCGGATGTTGCATTATATGCATTAGTTTCGAACCCAGATTTTGGTCAATAGTTGGGTCGCCCGGCTCCTATGTGTACCCCTTACATTCTCGACAATTCGTCTAAGGGTGTAATGGGAGAACCATTGTGATAGTGCGACTAGCTTAATTGCCAGAGCGCCTCAGTGGAGAAAGCCGAAAACTGACTATCTGGGTCTGTGTAAACTGGTCGGCAATCCGTAGACCACGTTCAGTGATGTGTCATTCGAGATCACTGTGTTAAACGATGGGCTTCATCATAAAATTAGCTGAAGTGTGCAGTAACCTTAACCTCGGCCACCTGGGCCGACCACTTCACACACTGGGGGCTCGTGAACAGCCCCACCATTAAACCCTTATGGCCAAGTGAATTTATAAAGCTACTGCAGTCCGATTGCCTAGTTCCTATAAGCACATATCACCTTTGAGCGCCGAGATGTCGGCTAAGGATCGTTCACTACCTTAGGGAACACCCTCTGTATATTCTACATGGGGACTCAAACCAACGACTAGCCACTTTCAGTTCAAAACGGCCACACAGGAGGACTATTAAGTAAATAACAACACAATCATATGAAGGGAATTTAATGCCATACTCATTAAAACAGTTCTTCACACCCAATTTCACTTCGGCACTCCGAGGTACTAAAATTAATACAAGGTATTCTTCGGGAACATCACCTCAGTCGCCCGGGCACCTTCTTCTACCTCATTAAAGAACTGCTCCGCGGTACGTGGCTTTGTTTCTGGAGGCCCTGCGGCAACGATCTCTGCATCTACCTTCCGGAAGTGCATCTTCACGCATACATAGGCTCGTCGTGCCCCATCAAAGCACACTGATTTCTTTAAGTGATCTACATGTAGAGTCGCAACTCGAAGACGAGTTACTAGGCCGAAGAGGCTGGTTGGCAAGGCTTCGACAGGCCACAGCTTGACACAGAGGTCCTGGAGCATAGGCCTCGCCATGCGGAGCAGCTCCACTAGCTGCTTCATCTGGTGATTTAGCAGTTGTGACGACCGTGACTCCAGGAACGGCCGCCAAAAAGCCTTCTCCTGCTCGTGGCCCTCCAATTGATCGAAGTGCGCAATGGCGTCCACCACGCTCATTGGCAGATCCCCGAAGACCTCTGAAGAACGCCACAGCTGGGTGAGCTCGACGCACCCTTTATTGCCAAACACACACTGCAATAGAAATAGCTTAGCCACAGTTATTCACTCCACTTGGTGGTGGATCTTGCTGTCCTTCTGGGAGGCTGTATGGAGCTCGGAGTGCGCCACGCGGAGCTTCTTGAGCTCTCCCTTCGCCTTTCAGGGTCTAAAGCTTATCCCGTGCTTCTAACACGCCCTTCAGGGTCTCCTCGACCTCCATGACTCGCGCCTGGTCCTTCTTCCGGGCTACCTCCTCGGTGGCTTCGGTTTGCTCCAACTTCACGGTAGCAACCTTTTGCTACTCCACCTCCTGCCGAGCCTTCGTGAGCTCGGCCTTGAGCTTATCAAGCTCGGCTAAGGCCACTTAATTAAAACATTTTGGCATGAGCCTCTCTCTCAAAAATTGCAACCATAATGTTCCTTCACCCAATTACTTCAAGGAAAAGCAAATGTTGGCTGCTCCCCTTGAGAGTCCTTGACCTGCATTTTCACCATGTCTAGGTCCTTCTCAGATCTCTCGAGCTTCCGATTCATCTCTGCGATATCCTCGGAGGTGGAGCCCAGCATCAAGGTCGACACCCGCGTCAAAACACTTAACCATGAGCCCCGAGAACAATTGCATCAACACTTCGGGTAACACGTCTAACGACCTTAAGTGAAGTCTTGGGGCTCCGCATAGTGATCTTACTTTTTTGATCCCAATGTCCTTCAGTTGAGTGGGACGAGAGACGCGAGGTTTTACCCAGGTTCAGCCCCTCACGGTGGAGTTAAAAGCCTACATCCTGCTTCATTGATATTGATGATGATGATCACGATTACAAGGGTGTTCTATCTCGAGGCTATTGATTTGTCTGTCTAAACCCACCTTGTAAAAGTCTTCCCCCTCTTGGGGTGCCCTGCCCCTCATATATGTTGAAGGGGCGGCTTATATGACTAGTCCTATTAGGATTAGGATTACTCTATTACAAGTGGAGTCCTAGTCTTGCTTCCTTTCTAAGAGAATATTCCTTATGCTTTCCTCTTAAACCGGCCCACCATAGCTTGAGCCGGACTTCCATGAACCGCCTTCTGGGCCACCGGGTCTTGCCGTTCCTCTGACCCGCTTGTCGGGTCACTAATGAGTCACCTGGCTCGGTCGGGTCATCAATGAGTGGAGAGATCCGGGAGGGTCACTTCGTGAGTCGCCAAGTCACAGCGGGTCACCAACTCCGGCCGGGTCATACCGCGGGTTATATCCCCGACATTAGCCCCTAGTTTAATTTGGATTTATCGATGTTAAACTGATTCTGCAAAATAAACACAAGAACAAATTTGACCGGTTGTGCTCCGGGTTAAAAATTCTTGTAAGCCGGTACCTGATAACCCTTAAGTTCTTGTCATTTCCTTCTTCTGAACAGCCCGGTTCAATAGACCAGCTTCATAATCAATTTGCTAACATTGGCATCTCACAGAAATATTATGAAGAATAATTCATTTGATTCAGCTCACAATGATTAAAAAATATTGGTCTTGAAATACTCATCTGATTTTCAGCCGGCTTGAAGATGTAGATCTTGCCAATTTATGATTACCAAAATTGTCGGGTTATAAACAGATGACGCCAAGTCATAATTGTTGCCGACGCCGGGTCATAATTATTGGTGACGCCGGGTCATGATTGTTGCAAACACCGGGTCAATCTAGTTTGCTCAAAACTGAAAATTTAAAGATTTTTCTCCCCTATATCCATATTACATGTAGCCCCCATGTCTTGAGCAGAACAAAGTGATGACTTAAGATTTGCTTCAATATAAACACTGTCACTTTGAAGAAATCCAGGTTGTTCACCTCTGTCACTAGTAGAAACTGAATATTCCACATATGTAGCCCCCATGTGCCGGGTTGTCATGCTTGCAACTACCTAGGACTTTTAATTGCCTTGTACTCATGAAAACTTCAACCAGTGTACCCCCAAGGGCCGGGTCATTATGCAATAATGAGCAGGGACTTTATAAATATGATCATGTAGATTTGAACAACAACGTGTAGCCCCCAAGGGCCAGCTCAGTAAGATAATATTGAGCTAGGACTTTATATATATACTTCATTGAAAATAACTTCATATGACGTAGCCCTTGGGGGCTACCAATTGCACCTGTCAAAAATTGAAGGTACACAAGCTTTAATCCATTATATTGAAAGGTTTATTGCTTAGTTGGTAGAGTACAAAGCTCTTAACCTTGTGGACATGGGTTCGAGCCCCACGGTTGGCACCAACTATCGTGGAATTGTCACGGCAGATGTCCTCGTTGAAAGGACTTAGTCGTGAGGCCAACGCATCTATGTGGTAGCTTGAGAGGGGTTGAGTGGGACGAGAGACGCGAGGTTTTACCCAGGTTCGGCCCCTCACGGTGGAGGTAAAAGCCTACATCATGCTTCATTGATATTGATGATGATGATCATGATTACAAGAGTGCTCTATCCCGAGAGCTATTGATTTGTCTGTCTAAACCTACCTTGTAAAAGCCTTCCCCTCTTGGGGTGCCCTGCCCCTCCTTATATATGTGGAAGGGGCGGCTTATATGACTAGTCCTATTAGGATTAGGATTACTCTATTACAAGTGGAGTCCTAGTCTTGCTTCCTTTGTAAGGGAATATTCCTTATGCTTTCCTCTTAAACCGGCCCACCATAGCTTGAGCCGGACTTCCATGAACTGCATTCTGGGCCACTGGGTCTTGTCGTTCCTCTGACATGCCTGTCGGGTCACCAATGAGTCACCTGGCTTAGCCGAGTCATCAGTGAGTGGAGAGATCCGGGCGGGTCACTTAGTGAGTCGCCAAGTCACGGCGGGTCACTAGTGAGTCGCCAAGTCCGGCCGGGTCATACTGCGGGGCATATCCCCGACAGGGGGGGGGTGTTCTCCTCTTTCTTGTCGTCCTCCTCATCGTCATGGTTGGAGGGTGAGTGTGTCTCCTTGGACCGGGTGGCCGAGGTGTCATGGATCTAAAGACCCGGCTGGCCCTTTTGGGACTTCGATCCCTTGGGGATCACTATGTGTGGCTCCTCCACGAGGAGCATCGCGAGCAGGAGGTTCTCGGCTCCTCTGTCAACGAGGTCGGGCAATGTACTTTCTACATTGCGGCTGACTACTTCTACAAATTGTAAAGCCAGGTTGTCGGTAAGGACCTATCTTGATGCACAACAAAGAAAGGATATGGACATGTGTGATTGAATACTTACCACACGGCATCCATAGCCAACCTCAAGCCGAGGTCCTTCCCCTCCAGGGGGGGTCTTATCCTTGGCTAGCTTGAGGAAGCGAGTCCACATGCTGGCCAGGTGGAAATAGAAGAAGTGCAGGACAGGCCCCGCATCCCTGGATTTGTGCTCCCACATCGGGGCAGCCCGGAGTTGGAGTGGGAGCATGCGGCGGTTGAGCATGGCATTGATCACCTCAGGGAGTTGGAGATCCTTCTCACTGGACCACCACTTGATTTTATTGATCAAGGCCTCCACCTCCTTAGGGTCCCCTAGACGAGGCCCTTCTCCTCCAGGATTTCAGCTTCTTCAATGGGCCGGTCGAGAAGGCTGGGACCTCTGCCTAGCCCAGGGCGAGTGTCTCGGTGATGTAGAACTGCTCGCGCTGCCACTCCTTCACCGTTTCAATAAAGGGGCCTTGAACCAGTCAGCGTTCCGATAATTGCTGACCATGGCCCCTCCTCACTATGCCAGATCGGTGCCACTATAGTTTGTCTTGATGTCGAAGTGCGGCTCGGCGCTGAGGAACACCTTGCACACTATGATCACTACAAAAAAATACACATCTGTGACATTTTGGCCCAGACGAAAAAAATTATGTCATGCTTATGACATTTCTATGATGATAATTGTGAAAAAAACCATGTATCATCATAGATGTGGTGGGCTCCTACTTCCATGACAAAAAATCATGACAGAAAATGGGCTTTTCGTCCTGGGAGGTCCGGGGACACACCTACGTGACATTCTTTGGGTCGTCCATGACGGAAAAAATCATGGTAGAAGTGTTGGGGATATCACTACTGGGCGTAAACCGGCCTATCTGGGCCGGGTTAACTTCATCAGTAGTTAATTATGTTAAAGCCCAAGAAGGCAGATGAGGGCTCAAGGCCCATAGTCGGATCAAGGCCTGTAGCTGTAAACCGGCGTTGGTATTTAACCTGTATTGTAAGTTAGGAATAAGTAGAGACCAAACCGGACACATCTATGAGCCGGTATTGGGACTCTGTGAACCGACGGGCGTCACCCGTGTATATAAGGGGACGACCCGGCGGTGGTTCAAGGACGACAAACAACAACTCGAGACTTAGGCGAAGCTTATTTGCTCCCTAGTCATCGAAACCCCATCAATTCCATCACAACTAGACGTAGGCTTTTACCTTCATCAAAGGGGCCGAACTAGTATAAACTCTCTTGCGTCCCTGTGTCCGCTTTAACCCCTTCAAGCTAACCCGTTGTGATGGCTCCACGACTAAGTCCTTTCTCTATGACATCTGCCGTGACAAAATCACGACAGTTGGCGCCCACCGTGGGGCTATCGCACGATGGTTTCAAGTTCTTGGAGGGCCGCTTTGAAGGACTCGAGGGCTACGCTGCGGGCCGGATGACTAAGAGTCGTCACGGCAAGCTCTACATCGATGATGCAGGCTGGGGCCCCGAGGCCGGCTTAGTTGAGTATGGGTACCGGGTCCCCTTTGGTGGCATACACATTTTCATCAGCAAGATCGGTGAACCGGGCCCTGAGCCGGACATCTGCACCGACCTCGTCGAAACAGCTCAGTGTGCGCGGTCCGCCCGGGTTAAACCGGCCGTGAAGCGTGCCTTCGTGGGAGTCATCCATGGAGGAAGTTACGAGGATGGATCGGAATCTCACGGCAAGACCGTCATCTATTCCGGCAACGAGTCATCAACCGGAGAAACCGAATCTCTATATCAGCTACAAGATGGCCGGATTGGGGGCTGTTCCGATGGCGACAGTATTCCGGACTCCTCTGATCTACCCAACCGAGTTGGAATATTGATGGCTGGCACACAAGCAACGCTTCATTCTTCGACCGCTGCGCCAGTGACCTCCGGTTCAGTAGCGGTGACGGCTGCCGGGGCAGGAAGCTCTGTACGCCCGCCGGCTCAAGTTCTATCAGATCTATTTGATGCATTGGCCGTGCTTATGGCAGGAGCTAACCCGGCGGATCAGGATGTCCACAACGCGGAGATTGCAAAGGTGAAGGAACAGATCACCCAGGCCAAGGTGGACCTGGTAGCTGAGAATGCCAGGATGACCGCAGAGCAGGCCGCTTTAGACGCACAAGCCTACAGGCTCATGTTGGACCAGAACGCGTCGCACGAATCATGAAGAGGAAGTACCGGTCCCGTTTGCCTTCGGTTTTCGAGGCCAGAGACCTTTTCAACACCCCAGGAGCAGGAACCATTAACCCGCTGGAGGGAAACCGGGCGGAAGCTCCTGGGACCGGTGCGCCGGTTCAGCCCCGTCTGATGGATCTGCCTCGTCAAAACACGGTTATACCTCAGGCTATTTCAACACCTCCGGGTCACTACTCCAACCCGATGGACAATCTCGTTGCCGCTGCTGCACGGCTGGAGGCCATTCCAATTGAAGGTGACTCGCCGCAGGCGGTAGAGACGCGACGGGTCAAAGAGCTTCTTAGGACAGCTTTGGTCCAACAGGAAGCATACTCATACAGCCACGACCGGATCCACTCGACCCCTCGTCCAAGCCGGAGCTATAGCAGGTGTATGGATGAACCAGCAGTATCAAGTAATGAACAATGTGGAGCACCTCGCGGGAACAACCCGGTGGGTGGTGCTGATAACGCTCAGGAAGTGGTGGACTGGGCCCGAGCGCGCAAGGAGGCCGAGTTAGCTGCGCAGTATCAGGCTCGGCAGCTTATGCCGGTTCGTCCAACTATCTCGATCGAACCTGGTGTTACTTCTAGTTCTTCGGGGGTACCTTGCCTTGTCCCCGCTTTACGCAATGTGCGCCTGCCCAAGGATTTCAAAGGCCCGCGCAAGGTACCAAATTACACGGCGGATCAACCTCCAGAGACATGGGTGGAGAGCTATGAGATGGCCATGGAAATGCTTGATGTGGATGATGCGGCATGTGCGAAGTACTTCACCATGATGCTCGAAGGAACGGCCCGTACTTGGTTAAAAAGCTTACCGGCCAATTCTATCAGTTCATGGGACCAATTACGAGCCCGGTTTATCAGTAATTTCAAGGATACATGTAAGCAACCTATGTCGATAGTGGACTTAGCTGCCTGTGTCTAGGAGGAAGGAGAATCGACAACTCTTTGGGTGCGCCGGGTCTCGCAGGTTCTGCATTCCTCAGACCGCATCAACGCTGACACCGCGGTTATAACCCTAGAAGGCAATTGCTGGTTTGGGCCCCTAAAGCTGAAATTAGGACGGATGAAAGGCCATTGCACTGACATGGGGACCCTCATGGCTGCCTTGGTAAAGTATGCTGATTCTGATAGTACCAAGGATCCCGAGTCTGATGATGACAAGACAGGGAAGGGAAAGAAGAACAGCAACTCCAAAGGTCAACAACACCACTCGATAGGTAACGGTAACGGAGGCAAGCGTAAAGCAGATGGCAACATGGACTTCGTGGCTAATACCAACGCGCAGGACAAGGGTCAGCGACGCAAGGGTAAACCGGCGAATCACAGTGGAGCGCCTAACCCTAACCCGGACCGCTTAAATTATCTATTGAACCAGCCCTGTCCTAAGCATGGGACGAAGGAGGTGCCAGCAAACCACCTTTGGAAGGATTGCTTCATTATGCAGGAGTTCAAGAATTCTAATGCGTTCCGGTATGATCACGGCTTCGGCAGTGGCTCAGGATCCGGGCCGGGTTACGGTGGAGGAAATTCCGGTTCAGGATTTAATGGTAATCCGGGCGGACATAACAATCAAAATAGTCAGAACAACTAGGGTGGTTACAACCAGCAGCAGCAACAGTCGGGTTACCAGAGCAACCCAAAGCAATTGAATAGTGGGCAGTACCATGTCTTCACCACTAGCTTGGACAAGCGAGACCGGAAGGTTCAGAGGCGGGCAGTCAACTCTGTTGAACCGGCCGTGCCCCGTTATCTACGCTGGTCTGAACAGCCAATCATATGGAGCAGAGAGGATCACCCTCCCCAGGTTGATAATCCGGGTCAGTTGCCTCTGGTGATGGCGCCTCAGGTGGGAGGTTACAAGTTCACCAAGGTGCTCATGGATGGAGGGAGCAGCATTAATATCTTGTACTATGAGACCTTCCGTCGTATGGGACTAACAGATAAAAATCTCAAACCGTCCAATACGGTGTTCCACGGTGTGGTACCTGGCAAGTCAGCATATCCTGTTGGTAAGATAGCTCTGGAAGTGGCCTTTGGAGATGATCATGATTCTAGGTCGGAAACATTGACGTTTGAAGTGGTGAAAATCCAAAGTCCATATCACGCCCTGTTTGGGCGACCGGCCTACGCCAAGTTTATGGCACGGCCCTGTTATGTATATTTGCAGCTCAAGATGCCGGGTCACAAGGGGACAATAATGGTTCACAGAAGCCGTAAAATCGCTTTGGAGTGCGAGGAAGGAGATGCGGCCTACGCAGAGTCGGTTTGTGCCACCGAGGAGCTGAAGTATTATAAGGATAATGTTGATCCGGCGGACATGACTCCATTAAAGAAGCCAACTACGGAGCATGATCTGGCCCTGAAGTTCAAATCAACAGCTGAAACTAAGCTTGTTGACTTCGTGCCTGGCGACTCGTCCAAGCAGTTCAGCATCAGTGCCAACTTTGATCCGAAATAGGAAAGCGCGCTCATCGAGTTCATCCGTGAGAATTGGGATATTTTTGCATGGAAGCCCTCTGACATGCCTGGTGTACCGAGGCAACTCGCTGAGCACACCCTTAATGTGGATCCTAAATACAAACCGGTGAAACAGTTCCTCCGCCGGTTTAACGAAGAAAGATGCAAGGTGATTGGAGAAGAGGTAGCCAGGCTCTTAGCAGCTGGCTTTATTGTTGAAGTTTTCCACCCTGAGTGGCTTGCCAATCCGGTGCTGGTCCTTAAGAAAAACGGCACCTGGCGCATGTGTGTTGATTACACAGATCTTAATAAGGCTTGTCCAGCAGATCCCTTTGCCCTCCCCCATATTGATCAAATTATTGATGCTATGGCGGGTTGTGAGCGTTTGAGTTTTTTGGATGCATATTCTGGCTATTATCAGATCAAAATGGCAGTTAAGGACCAGGAGAAGACGGCATTCATAACTCCCTTTGGAGCCTTCTGCTATGTGTCTATGCCCTTTGGGCTCAAGAGTGCCCAGGCAACTTATCAACGGTGTGTACAAAATTGTCTTCACAAGCAGATTGGTCGTAATGTGCATGCTTACGTGGATGATATCGTGGTAAAGTCAAGGGAGAAGGAGACTCTGGTTGACGACTTGAAGGAAACCTTTGATAACCTGAGGATGTACAAGATGGTGCTTAATCCGGCCAAGTGTGTCTTTGGTGTACCGGCAGGCAAGTTATTGGGTTTTTTGGTGTCCAACAGGGGAATCGAAGCTAATCCGGAGAAGATCACAGCCATCACCTCCCTGGCTAAACCGAAGTGTATCAACGATGTTCAGCGCCTAGCAGGCCGGATTGCCGCGTTAAGCCGGTTTATCAGCCGCCTTGGTGAGAAGGCAATCCCTTTGTATCAGATGTTGAAGAAGACGGATCAATTCGTCTGGAGTTCTGCTGCTGACAAAGCATTTGAGGACTTAAAGCGGCAATTGGCCAATCCGCCTGTGCTCGCCGCTCCCATGGACAAGGAGCCATTGCTGCTGTATGTTGCTGCTAATGCTCGTGCGGTCAGTGTGGCTATTGTGGTGGAGCGAAAAGAGGCAGGCAAGGAGCATCCGGTTCAGCGTCCGGTCTATTATATCAGCGAGGTACTCATTGAGTCCAAGCAAAGGTATCCGCATTGGCAGAAGCTGGTATATGGAGTTTTTATGGCAAGCTGGAAGCTCAAGCAATACTTCCAAGGGCACCCCATTATGGTGGTCAGTTCTGCTCCCTTGGGGGATATCATCCAGAACCGGGAAGCGACTGGCCGGATTGCCAAGTGGGCTATAGAGCTTGGGCCGCATGGGTTGAAGTATGTGTCTCGGACGGCGGTTAAGTCTCAAGCACTTGTTGATTTCATCAATGATTGGACGGAACTGCAAGCACCTGAAGAAAAGCCAGATCACACATATTGGACCATCCATTTTGACGGATCCAGGCAATTGGAAGGCTCGGGGGCTGGAGTCGTATTAACTTCCCCACGAGGTGATAAGTTTTGTTACGTTCTCCGTTTAATGTTCCCTTGTACTAACAATGCAGCTGAGTATGAAGCCTTGCTCCATGGTCTCCGGATGGCTAAGGAGATGAATCTAAGTCGAGTTAAGTGCTTTGGTGACTCGGACCTCGTGGCTCAACAAGTATCTGGCACTTGGGATACCAAGGACCCACTCATGGCAGCATATCGTCGTGAGGTGGATATTGTTGCAGGTCACTTTAAAGGCTATCAGGTGGACCACGTGGACCGACGGAAGAATGAAGCGGCGGACGCTTTAAGCCGGCTGGGCTCTCAGCACAAGCCGGTCCCGCCCAATGTTTTTCTGGATGTGTTGCACAACCCGTCGGTCAAGCTCCCTGGTGAAGCGGATTTGGCTATTCCTGATCCGGAGGCTCAATTGATAGCAGCTCTTCATGTCATTCCGGATTGGACGCTTCCTTACCTGGCGTAGATGAACCGGGGCGAATTACCAGAGGATGAGACTCTGGCCCGACAGATAATCCGGCGGTCCAAGTCCATGACTATTGTCAATGGCGAGTTACATCATTGCAGTGTATCAGGGGCGTTTCAGCGCTATGTGTCTCCTAAAGAAGGCTGTGAAATTTTGCGTGAGATCCACGAAGGAGATTGTGATCACCACGCCGGTTCAAAATCTTTGGTGGCTAAAGCGTTTCGCCATGGCTTCTACTGGTTAACTACTCATGCTGATGCGGAGGATCTGGTCAGACGATGTGACGGTTGCCAAAAGTTTTCAAGATATGCTCATGTGCCTGCTCAAGAATTGAGAATGATTCCAATTACTTGGCCGTTTGCGACTTGGGGGCTGGATATGGTTGGGCCTTTCAAAAGGACCAAGGATAAGAAGACCCACCTCCTGGTGGCGGTTGACAAGTTTACAAAGTGGGTGGAGGCAGAACCTGTTAGCAAGTGTGATGTGGCCACGGCGGTTCAGTTCATCAAAAAAGTGATTTTCCGGTTTGGTTTTCCACACAGTATCATCACAGATAATGGTACCAATTTGTCCAAGGGTGCCATAAAGGAGTTCTGCAAACGGGAGCACATCCGGCTTGATGTTTCGTCAGTGGCACACCCACAGTCCAATGGTCAAGCAGAAAGGGCTAATCAAGAGATCTTGAAAGGCATCAAGCCCCGGCTTATGGTTCCTTTGCAGAGAACACCGGGTTGTTGGGTAGAAGAGTTACCATCTGTGTTGTGGAGCATCAATACTACACCCAACAGATCAACAGGATATACGCCGTTCTTTATGGTCTACGGAGCGGAGGCGGTTCTCCCCAGTGATATCCGTCATGACTCACCTCATGTGGCGGCTTATGTTGAAGCGGACAACGAGACAGCACGGCAAGACGCTTTGGACCTATTGGATGAAGAACGTGACATAGGAGCCGCCCGCTCGGTGATTTACCAACATGATCTTCGTCGTTATCACAGTCGCCGAGTCAGAACCAGAACCTTTCAGGAAGGAGATTTGGTGCTTCGGCTCATCCAAGATCAGACTAATATGCATAAGCTATCCCCACCTTTGGAGGGACCTTTCGTGGTCAACAAAAATCTGCACAACGGGTCATACTATCTGATCGATATTCGAGAGCATAAAGACTCACGTACATCAGAGGAGGAGACCAACAGGCCGTGGAACATAGCTCATCTTCGGCCTTACTATACCTGAGCCATTGGCTCTACTTATGTACATATTACAACGATGTATATATATGATTAAATATAATAAACCGGAACCTCAGCTAAAGCGGGGTATCTGTTCTTTTACATCATGTGTGGTTACACGGAGTTGTTCTAAAGCGGCCTCCGGTTTACCCCTTGAGTTAGCTTTTCAAAGCATCATGTTATATCACTTGGGGGCTTGGTCGTGTCCGAACCAATGCAACACCTCTTGATAGGCGAGAGCCACCACATCACTTGGGGACTTGGTCACGTCTGAACCAGTCACGCCTCTTGATTGGCCTAAGGCCACAGAATCACTTGGGGGCTTGGTCGAACCCGAACTATTGCCACGCCTCTTGATCGGCCTAAATGCCACGGTTTCATTTGGGGACCTCGCTGACTTGAACCATAGCTACACCTATCGGGCGCTTGGTCGGGTCCGACCATGGTAACGCCATCTGATCGGCTCCAATAAAGCCTCTTTTTGCAAACGGTTTTATCATTGCCTTTGCTTCCCAATTTTCTTGGATAGATATTTCTTTCTTTTTGTTGCGTTTTTTAAACCGACAAAGTTTTAAGCCGGTTCAAACTGTCAATTTACGGAACACAGTCCATTTTTAGTCCGGAGACTATTTGCCCGGTTTGATTTTTTATTAACATCCTATTATGGAGTAACACGGTGTTTTATTATAACTCGGCACGGTTTACATGGTAAACCGGCATTACATATATACAGGAGCTGCTATCTCCTCCAATAGTGTGGGTTTATAAACCTCCGCTTCAAGATTGGCAAAGCCAACTTCATGCCCAACGATGGCAGGTATTATGTATCTCAATGATTTGATCATATGCTTAAATTTCAGATATTTTGATTTCATATATGCAGACATCATACTCCGCCTAACGATACAACCGTGGTGGCACTTTAAGATTTTTTATATTGCAGAAAATACTTTGGAAAGTTCATCACCCAAAGGAAGAACAAGTTGCAGTAATTATGCACGAAGGCATATCAAAATCAAGAGTATCGGCTAGCCTATTACAAGGCATCACGGTGCCCAAAATAAGATCATTGTTTTTTCAAAGGAGAGGCAGTTTAAACCGGCTTCCGGTTCAAGCTTGGTCACCAGCCTGGCCTGATGGTTGTGGTTCATCCCACGCCGCTTCAACTTCAGCTTCTCTATCCAGCGGCTGGAAATCAACAGTTGTCCAGTCGATTCCAATTAATGCTCGAAAGACAGCTTCATCATGGATCAGCGACGACGGTTCAATATCGGGAGCGTAAGTATGCTTACGGATTGGAGGGATAAGATTTTCCGCTTCAGGAGTTGGTGTAGCTACTCGCTTGTTTTGGTTGTCATATCCGGCTTGATAATGAAACAAGTCTGCTTCTTCAACCAATTGACAAGCTAGCGGACGCACCTCTCGGTTTATTGCTCGCAGATCTGCTTCACTAAACTCTGACCCGTCTTCCTTCAAGCTGGGATAGCCCTAAGCCACTTCAACAGGATCAAAATCCGGCACCCACGCTTTTGCCCGGATTAAGGCATTGATTGCACCGGTTCGAGCAGCAAATTTCTTCAGCTCTTCAACCCGGGCAGGAAGCATCGACAGTTTCTTCAGAGTGTCTTGAATCAAAGTGGGCGCCGAATTGTTGCGGGATGCAGTAGAGATGATCCGATGTGCACCAGTGTACGGTTGTTCGATCAATGTGTAGGCGGCTTTCAATTTCTTCCGCACATCTGACCCCAAGTGACCAATGCGTGTCCCTGAAATATCACAAAGGGTTAACAAACCGGCAGCTCTATAAGACGGCCGAATCAATCCAGAAATCAAACCGGCTTACCAAAGATAGCAGCGGTCATGGCATGCACGTGCCGTTTTATGCTGGTGAGTTCGTCCACCACCGGTTTTAGTGCAGCCTCGGCATCTTCTGCTCGTTTGGTTAAAGTGGATTTTTCAGCAGCCCAATCCGCCCGCTCCTTCTTGAAATCCTTCTTAAGCTGTTCCATGACGCTTAAGGCGCTGGTCAACTCCTCTTTTGCTTTTGAGGTTTCAGTCTGTTGGGACTTCAGATTTTCTTGGAGATCGGCGATTTGGGTTTCTTTTCTCTTCAGCTCAGCCTGCATACAGACAGTTATATGATTCAGCAAGCAGTGCAAGAATTGAAGCACCAACCACATAACAAGTTATGCACTTGGCGCTTGGGGGCTAATGCCTATTTGATCTTCATATTTCAATTGATTATAAAGTCCCAAGATCAATACAAGTATTCAACTTGGCACTTGGGGGCTAATGGCTATTTGCTCAAATAAATTCTGATGCTGCAATCTCAATTACTTAAAGTCCCGGTTTAACTACACTAAGTTAAACCGGCCCTTGGGGGCTATATCGGCAAATTCAGAAAACATTGAAGTCTGCATTAACAAGTCTCGGTTTGAACAGAGATTCTAAACCGGCCCTTGGGGGCTAGGAGAGTTGACAGATTGAAGCAGATAAGCATATGGAAGTTACCTCATATTTTTCTTTCATCATATTAACCAGACCAGCTTCATAGTCACGGCTGGTGTATAGCCGGTTCAGATAACCAGAATGGAGATCTTGGGCGTTCAGAGCAGCATAAGTTGTCAGGTCGGCATTCCATTTTCCCTTGCCAATGGCAGCAGATTCTTCCTTGGCAGTGTGTCTGGATAAAGCAATGGGATTGCCTAGCTCTGTGCGACCAATGCCAGTAATGACAACCTCATCATCCTTGGCATCGCCGGTTTGCACTGGGGCCGTTGGCTTATCAGTAGGCTTTGATGGACCGGTGGATTTCTCAATCCGGATGGGGCTTGTGGGCTGGTTGATAGGACTTGAGGTATCAATAGGCCTTTCTTCAGTAATAAAATCATCATCTTGCTGCGGTGGATCATTGGGTATATCTTCAGGAATAGCCGCTTCAAGATCTGGTGTTTTGCCCGGTTCAGGGACGGCGTCCTCCTCGGCCGCTTTATCCAGGCGAGCCTTCTTGCTCGGCCTAGGCTTGGCCCTGAAAGGAACAAGAAAGTCAAATACAGCGTATGTTCTAAGGTGATGTACCGGAAATATTATGATAAGTATAGCTTACCCAAGCACCATTTTGAGCGGTGGCAGCTGAGTAGCCGATGACTCGCCAGAGGATGAGTGGGAAGTAACCTGATAATCGGAGTCAGATGGATTAAGAGGTTGACGAAAACAGCCCACTTTAGGACAAGCACTGACAAGAAAATTAGAGATCTCTAAACGGCGTTTCCGAACCGGACTGTTCGGTAAACCGGCGGAGGTAACTACCTGGCCGCTGTGCCGGGTTGTGCGGCGAGCTTTATGCTGTTTGGTCTTCATAAGAAATTTGGGATCCAAGTAAGCAAGAGGATGAGAAAATTTAACTTTCCGGTTTGCCTGACAGATTTTTAGTGAAGGCAAAGGGTCTGAATCGGAAGAGAGAATAATTACCTCTGCAGCATCAGCATGGCTGGCTTCGGCATCATCCTGACAAATATCATCATCAATAAGACGCATGAACAATAAGCCAAGTGAGTCAAGCTCTACCTCAAGGTCCGGATTATCCACATCATCATCAGGGGCCGGATCAGAAGATGCAGTGGTTTTCTTTTTGTGAGCAGGCCGTTTCACGACTTTAGTCTTTGGCCGGGTTGGTCGTTCCGGTTTTTCTGTTTTTTCTGGCTTCTCCTGTGGAAGTTTCTTGCTCCAAAACGGATCATTACCCTGTTTAAACCGACATTGATATTAAACAATGACCAGATATATCAATAACAGGTTCAGTAAAAAGAAAAAAAATCAAATTCTTACAGCTGGCGGTTTGTTGATGGCATAGAAGGGAAGCAGGCCGGTTCGAGCACAGATGTGTTCTGGTTCATTCAGCATTTTATTCACAGCCTTTGTGATTTCTTCATCGGTGAGCTGGATGTTAGCATGTCGTAGTGGGTCGTCAACACTGCCGGTATACTCGCACATCAAACCGGAGCGCTGACTAAGGGGCAGTATGCTCCATGATATCCAATAGCGAGCGAGATCAACTCCTGTCAAACCATTGTCCATGAAGGCTCTGAGCTTAGACAGTTGAGGAGCGTATTTGCTTCTCTCCTTGGTAGTCAACCTTTGAGGAAAGGGGTGTGTATTGCTAAGCTGCTCCGGACGAAAGCCAGCAAAGGATTTTCACCAGCAGGGGAGGTGTCTTTGCAATAGAACCATGTTTGATTCCACTCTTTGGGGTGGCTATGCAGCTTGGCGTGAGGGTATGTGACCTCTTTCCTTTTCTGAATCGCCACACCGCCCAATTCCGTATTGGAACCATTAGAAAACTCAGTACGGCGGTTTAGATGGAAACAGTCTCTGAACAACTCCACTGTGGGCTCCTCTTGGAAGAACACCTCACAGAGCACTTGGAAGTGACACATGTTTGTAACAGAGTTGGGGCCAGTGTCTTGGGGGTGGAGTTGAAAATCGGCTAAAACGTCCTGGTAAAATTTAGAACCGGGCGGCTTAAAGCCCCGGGCTAAGTGATCCACGAAAACGACGACCTCTCCTTCTTGAGGTGTGGGAGGGCATTCTTTGCCAGGGGCTCTCCAATGGATGGTGTTTTTGCTGCCTAAAGCGCCGATCAGGACTAAATTGTTCAGTTGAGTCTCTGTGACGCGAGAAGGAACCCAGTTGCACTCATATACTTGCTTGGCCATGATGAAATCTACAAGATAGGTGATTCCGGTTCAAGGATGCATTGATTAAAGTGCACTGGTATGTGCAATGTTAAACTGGAGACAACTCTATCTAAACCGGAGTTTTATGAAGTAACAGCATCTGGCGGTTCAACAAGGGGACTAATGGTATATACCGGTTTGGCAATTTTTCTACAAAGTTAAACCGCCGGATCTAAGCATTGAAACAGTTGAGATTGCAGATGGATAACTGTACAGAAACAGATTTCACAAGATTTCTCTACAGCGACGGATCTGAAGCAAGTTCAGAAAAGAAGGAAAATATTCAAGGTTCAAAAAAGAACAGTACCGAATCAATGGGCAGAGATACAGGTAGATCTATGGTCTTGAGGCATATAAGTGAAGGCGGATTCTAAGAACTACCACTACACAGAGCAAAGGTTCACAGGTTCATCTAAGATCTATCATATGAGTATGAAGCAGACGATGAACACTGAAGAACTTGGAAACCCTAGAACGGATCTACGGAGGAAAAGGTGAAGAACTCACCGGGGCTGAGGAAGAAACAGAAGGTCGCCGCGATGCTCTGGTACAATCAGGGTGATGCAGCGGCCAAGGTTGGAGTAGAGGTCGTCGACGACGGCGGAGCTCCGAAGCTGGACGACGCGGGGAAGACGAAGCAGAAGGGCACGAAGGGGAAAAAGAAATGACCCTTCAATCCTATTTATAAGACAAGGGACAGGTGTCAGGCGCGAAAATCAAGGGACCGTGGGTTTAGAAACAAAGCTGTCGCCTTAATTGTCGCAGACCTATTAAACAAAAAAAGGGGTATCATGGATAAGGTTCTTTATAACAGGTGACGTCACGCCGGTTTACAACGACCAGAGAAGATGACATCACGGCGGTTCAACAAACTACAAGAAGATGTTGAAGATGAAGATTTTTGCTAAGGATTGACATGAACCTGTTCAAATCAATCTGGGGCCTAATGTTGGGGATATCACTACTGGGCGTAAACCGGCCTATCTGGGCCGGGTTAACTTCGTCACTAGTTAATTATGTTAAAGCCCAAGAAGGCAGATGAGGGCTCAAGGCCCATAGTCGGTTCAAGGCCTGTAGCCGTAAACCGGCGTTGGTATTTAACTTGTATTGTAATTTAGGAATAAGTAGAGACCAAACCGGACACATCTATGAGCCGGTATTGGGACTCTGTGAACCGACGGGCGTCACCCGTGTATATAAGGGGACGACCCAGCGGCGGTTCAAGGACGACAGACAACAACTCGAGACTTAGGCGAAGCTTGTTTGCTCCCTAGTCATCGAAACCCCATCGATTCCATCACAACTAGACGTAGGCTTTTACCTTCATCGAAGGGGCCGAACTAGTATAAACTCTCTTGCGTCCATGTGTCTGCTTTAACCCCTTCAAGCTAACCCGTTGCGATGGCTCCATGACTAAGTCCTTTCTCTGGGACATCTACCGTGACAAAACCACGACAAGAAGCAAGGGCGAGGAAAATTTCGGGGGGTCACCGATTACGGTGGGTGGTCAGGGCCAAGCGATGCATGGAGGTTTGTGCGTTTCTCTCGTACATGTATGCGCATGTGTGGGAGGCATTGGGCTCTAACTGAACCCGAGCGAGGCATTCGCTTACTGAACCTGAGTGATTGCACTAGCTACGTTACTGAACCCGAGCGAGGCGTTCGCTTACTGAACCCGAGCGATTGTACTAGCTACGTTACTGAACCCGAGTGATCGATCCCTTGGTTGTTAACTGAACCCGAGCGATTCCTTCACTACTGGTACTAACTGAAGCCGATCGAACCTGCCTCTTGATGAACAGTGATTGTTGTTGGGGGTTGGCTAAATAGTTCCCAGTAGGGGTTGGATGAACATGACCCCATGATAGTAGAGGCCGTTGCTGCTGCATGAACATGACACAGATCAAGGAAGCCGCCACACCCGAGCTGGTTGGGGAGTGTTGTTTGAACAGTAGCCGGTGGAGGCTGGATAAACAATAGCTGGTGAAGGCAGGAGGAAGACGCGGTGGATGAATAGTAGCAGGTGGAGGCTGGAGGAAGTCGATGGTGGATGAATAGTAGTAGGTGGAGGTTGGAGTGAGGCAATAGACGGTGGATGAATAGTGGCCCATGGAGTCCCGCTTTGCGGTACGCCACAACCCTCCTAGTTTCGACCGTAGGTGCTCCAACACAAGTCTGTTTCCTCTGTTTTCTTGTGGTGTGGCTGTATGTACGTCGACATGATATAGATGGGACTGCATGACATGCTACATCTGTGGCTCTACTATGACACGTGCCGCTCCTTACTCGGCCACGGTTGATCGTTGCAGAGAGACTGATCAACGAGTATGTATGTACACGGTCGCGACCAGACAGATAACGATATGTATGCTTCGATCGGGTGGGTCCCAGCTGTCAGGGAGGACAAGGAGGGACTTCCTTGTGTGCGAAGATATAGCTAGTGGGTCCCAGCTGTCAGGGGGAAGAATCATATATTTTTTCCATAATAAGGAGGCACTTCCTTGCGTGCAAAAATGTTGTTGGTGGGTCCGAGGTGTCAGGGATAGGAATAAGGAGGAACTTCCTTGCGTGTGAAGATATAGCTGGTGGGTCCGAGTTGTCAACAGGAGGAACTTTTTTTGTGAAATACAGAGGCCCTTCAAGTGGATCCCCGCTGTCAGGTGGAGGAATCATTATTTTGCGCGTAATAAGGAGGCACTTCCTTGCATGCGGTCTTGGACCCAACTTTCAGCCTCTGCACGTATAGTCCTCTTCTGATGGTTGTCGTTCGTTGACCGCGGACAATGCTGTACTATCCGAGAGCACCAAGGTGGTGGACGACGGTGCAACCTAGGAAAGGCACGACCCGAAGCCGGGGAATATGCGGTAGTGGATGCCCACGCAGAGGGGAGTACGAGGGTTGACTAGTTCGGCTGCGGTTTGAGGTTGCCGTCGATGGAGAATAACAGGGGGTGTGGGTTAGTAGAGGGAAGGCCTGGCCAGCAGTGGGTGTAGGGTGGGGCGGTGAGGCCTGTGCGGCAGCACAGCCATCCACTAGAGGCAGGAGAAGGCAGTCCCGACAGAACTGGATTGGGCGTCTGGTGCAGGAAGATCAGAGATTGAAGAAGCAGTAGAGCCATTCAATTAACATCAAACGGTCACTGCTGCTAGAATCGTTCGTTGACTAAGTGGACAAAGCCCTGCGTATGTGTCAACTTAGTAGGCCCATAGATCAGCCTCCGAACCGGTGCGCCCCAGGTGTCAGGGGGAGGAATCATTTTTTTCATGTAATAAGGAGGCAGTTGCTTGCGTGCGGCCATGGACCATGGGGGTCCCTACTGTCAGCCTCTCCACGTATTTCGATGGCTGTCGTTTGTTGAATGTTGACCACGCTGAGCACGTCGCGCCTAGAGCACCAACACGATGGACGACGGTGAGGTCTTGGAATGGAACGATCGGGAGCCGGCGAAGACACAACAGTGGATGCCCACACTGAGGGGGTATGACGGATTACTAGTTCAGCTGTGGTATGATGCTGTCGTCAGCGGAGAATAATAGGAGGTGCGGGTGGTAGAGGGATGGCCAGGATAACGGAGGGAGTGGGGTGGGCCGGTGAAGCTTCTGCGGCATCACAGTCGGCCACCATAGGAGGGAGCAGGCAGTCCCGCTGGCGCTGGTTTAGGCAGCTGGAGCAGGAAGATCAGAGATTGAAGAAGCACGTCGGCCGTTTCATGGACATCAAGGAGTCACTCCTGCTAGAATCGTGTGTTGACTATAAGTTGACAAAGCCTTGCGTAAACAAGTCAGTTTCAAAATCTGTGGCGTGTGCAGCCAATTTGCTATTATTTTTATAATTTACAGCCCATTTGCTAATTCATATGGAATTTATTGTAGCCCATTTGCCATTTTTTAAATTTCTGCCCATTTTCTAGTCAGTACTAGGATTACAAACTTGAACTAAAAAATATGCAAAAATTTAAAAATTCGCATATTTTTGCTGGGGTATGAAATATTTTTAATCAAAATATTAGTAGACATACTAAAACTAATTTAAAAATGAAGTAGTACTATGTTATATTAAAATCCACTGAAGTAAAATACTCAATGAAGAACAAAAAACAAAAAAAACTAATTCCCATTTGCTATATTTTTTTTGGAATTTGTGACCCATTTCATATTACGATTAAGATTTACAGCCCATATTCTGGCTAGGCCAAAATGCATCCCTCCTCGTCTTGAATGTTTTGCAGCCTAGTAAGTCAGCGAAAACAAATAGGCCTGGGTTGGTATTCTTCAAAAAGAAATGGTGGGTAACCTATTTTCCCATAGAAAACACTGGTGGGCTGGTCATGTTGTTAGATGGGCCACAGAGACCGCACAAACCAGTTTATACCCTGCTTCGTCTAAACAACCCTCAAAAGAAGTAGCGCTGTGCAATATGTCGTTAATTGACTGTGCGTTGTGCAATTCTATCATTAATTGACCATGGATTGACAATGATGTGGGTTCCAGATATTAGCAGGGTGGGTTAGAGTAAAAAAATCAAGGGGTGCATCGGAGCAGTAAAGAGGCACTTGCTTCCGTTCAGGACTGGACCTGGTGGGTCCATACTATCATACTCATTGAAGGAAATATGCCCTAGAGGCAATAATGAAGTGGTTGTTTATATTTCCTTATATCATGATAAATGTTTATTATTCATGCTAGAATTGTATTAGCCGGAAACTTGATACATGTGTGGATACATAGACAAAACTCAGTGTCCCTAGTAAGCCACTACTAGAGTAGCTCATTAACCAAAGATGGTTAAGTTTTCTAGCCATAGACATGTGTTGTCATTTTATGAATGGGATCACATCATTAGGAGAATAATGTGATGGACAAGACCCATCCGTTAGCATAGCATAATGATCATTAAGTTTTATTCCTATTGCTTTCTTCATGACTTATACATATTCCTTGACTATGAGATTATGCAACTCCCGAGTACCGGAGGAATGCTTTGTGTGCTATCAAATGTCACAACGTAACTGGGTGACTATACAGATGCTCTACAGGTATCTCCAAAGCTGTTTGTTGGGTTGGCATAGATCGAGATTAGGATTTGTCACTCCAAGTATCGGAGAGGTATCTCTGGGTCCTCTCGGTAATGCACATAATGATAAGCCTTGCAAGCAATGTGACTAATGAGTTTGTTGCGGGATGATGCAATACGGAATGAGTAAAGAGACTTGCCGGTAATGAGATTGAACTAGGTATGAAGATACCAATGATCGAATCTCGGGCAAATAACATGTCGATGACAAAGGGAATAGCATATGTTGTCATTACGGTATGACCGATAAAGATCTTTGTAAAATATGTGGGAACCAATATGAGCATCCAGGTTCCACTATTGGTTATTGACCGGAGAGGTGTCTCGGTCATGTTTACATAGTTCTCGAACCCGTGTGGTCCGCACGCCTAACGTTCGATGACGATTTTGTATTATATGAGTTATGTGATTTGGTGATTGAATGTTGTTCGGAGCCCCGGATGAGATGAAGGACATGACGAGGAGTCTCGAAATGGTCTAGAGGTAAAGATTCATATATAGGACGATAGTATTTGGACACCGGAAGTGTTCCAGGGGTACGGGGTACGTATCGGGTCACCGGAAGGGGTTCCGAGCTACCCCCGGCAAACTATATGGGCCTTATGGGCCAAGAGGGGAAACACACCAGCCACTAAGGGGCTGGTGCACCCCCCATATGGGCTGGCCAAATTGGAGAAGGGAAGGGGAAGGTGAAAAGGAAAAAGGGAATAAGATTCCCCCTTCCCCCTCTTCCCTTCCTACTCCGAATAGGAATAGGAAAAGGGGGAGGCCGAATTGGGAGGTGCCCAAGTAGGATTCCTCCTACTTGGGGCACCCCCTTGGCTGCCTCTCCTCCCCTCCAACCTATATATATGAGGGGGCACCGCTAGAATACACAACGAACATTGTTATCCGTGTGCGGTGCCCCCCTCCATAGTTTACGCCTCCGGTCATATTCACATAGTGCTTAGGCGAAGCCCTGCACGCATCACTTCACCATCACCGTCACCACGCTGTCGTGCTGACGGAACTCTCCCTCGACACTTCTCTAGATCAAGAGTTCGAGGGACAGCATCGAGATGAATGTGCGCAGAATTCGGAGGTGTCGTACCTTCGGTGCTTGATCGGTCGGGACGAGAAGAAGTTCGACTACATCAACCGCGTTGTCAAACGCTTCCGCTTTCGGTCTACGAGGGTACGTGGACACACTCTCCCCATCTTGTTACTATACATCTCCTAGATAGATCTTGCGTGAGCGTAGGAAATTTTTGAAATTGCACGCTACGTTTCCCAACACTCACAACTACAGTCCTCTCCCGATTCACCATGTTGACAAGGCCGGACGGTGGCACCGCTGCGAGTGCAGCAAGGCAGAGGACGACGGCGAGGCCTCGGACGGGAATGAACAGGAGTCAGGGAAGATGTGGCAGTGTTCCCGTAGGCAGAGGGGAGTACGAGGGTTCACTGGTTCTGGTGTAGGGTGGGCTGCCATCGCTAGAGAAGAATAGGTTGTTGGGGGGGGGTAGAGGGATGGCCTAGCCAGCATTTCAGGGTATGATAGGGCGGTGATGCATGCACGATAGCGCTACCAGCCGTAGAAGGCGGGAATAGGCACTCCCGCCGGCGCAGGTTTGGTTTTGGCGGCTGGACCGGTCAGATCCAAAAACTCATTATGCTGGATTATAAGAATTAATTTTATATGGCTACAACTTATTGTAAAATGTTGTGGAGCACCTTTTTCTTCTTGAGGTTTTTTTTAAGGAATTTTCTTCCTGAAGTGTGAAGCCGAGCACATTCAGAAGCCCTAGGATAAAGTGGTGTTACCAATGTGTTGGGCTGGGTTAGGTGTTCTTATCGAAAAATAATAATGGATAGGAACTATTTACCACATTGACTACGATTTGCATGGGTCCGCTGGTTGCAGGAAGAAAATGGTGGGAGAAAAAATATTGGTCGCAATCTTTGCCTAAGAATAATATCGACTAAATGGAACAACACTCTCATAGGAAATAATATCCTCATGTTAAAATTTGACTTCTCAAATCGTAAATTTAAAGAACTGGTGCATGAGCACTTAGCTCTATTTATTTATGTTTAGGGGACCATGAGCATGTACTTGGTCTAGGTTCATGTGAGAGCTTCCCTCCCCATTAATTATGGGCTCCTCTATTGGGCCTTCGTCACTGGGCTGCATGTGATCGACAAGTAGAAAATGTGTTGCGTACCAAAAAATAGTATGCGCTACATACGGGGCACTAAAGGATCGGACCATACAACGAATTCCAAAACATTTTGTTTGTCGTTCTAACAACACATTTAATCAACCAACAGACGAAATATATTACTGATTGTACATTGAAAATAGTAGTAATAGCAACCAGTGTTGGGGTGCAACGGAAGCAGTAAGCAGGCCAGAGGACTAAACACACAGCTCTCTCTTCCAAACCAAACATCAGCCAACATTACAAAAGGGCTACGAAAAAAGAACAAGTGTATGCATCAAACTAAATAAAGATCCTACTACACCAAGTGTACGCATCTAACTAACTGGCTCAGTTAGATGTTAGTATTTATTAAGTTGTGGAGATTGGCTATTGGCTTGAACCAAATGTGTGCCCGACGGGGAAAACTCCAGCCAGTAGGCTAAAGTATGATACTTGCGACCCTCTCTCCTACTTTAGGTTGCAGAGCGTGGCAACACATATGAGGGTATGGTACATGGAGAGACGCATGGTATGCTGTGTACACACAGTTTTCCTGATGGACGACACCATGTTGCCATCATGATCCTTGTCGTCGGTTATCTCCTAGTTAATAGAATAATTCTTGAAGGCCCAGAGAAGCTGGGATCCTGCTCAAAGACCATGCAGTGACTGTGATTGTATTCCGTGAAACAACACGTCCGGTACGTGCAAATGGTCATCAATCATTCGCAATCGTCTGACTGAGTCAGGAACCACCTACAACTGCCATGCCGCTTTTCTTTGAAATGTTCTGGGATTAGGAAGGGTAGGGACACCAGGTGCCCTACAACATCATATCAAGTTGGAGTCAAGTAAAAAAGGGCTCATATTGTAGTCAATCCTAAGAACATTATGTTATGAGCATGAATATTTTTCAGTAAATGTTGATAGTAATATAAGCAAGCCATCATGATATCATAGGAAAGTAACATACTGCAATAACAGCCGTTTGTAGCGATGACTGGAGTAGGCCAGCAATATGTCCAGCCATAGAAGGAGTGCACAACGTAAATGAAGCCCTTGAGTTCAATGGTATCAGAGAGCCATGGAGGATGTATGATCCTGTGATGGACATGCAGGTTTATCCACTTACCGCAGTGACCAGTCAGATAGGCGAGACCGCAGTTGAAGAACGCAATTAGCCTGAAGTCTTTATAATTCGCAGATCTTGTGGGCACTTAGCAGATTACAACCTTGAGCAAATCAAACTTGGTATAATCTTGGCTATTGTAAGATTTCGAGTATTCTGGGCCGTGGTGCCAAAGAAGTGAAGCGTTAATCAAAGGAAGGGGGATCAGTCACCGAGTGTAGACCTCCATGAGCATCTAGCTGCCACGACCGTCGACGAGCACTATCCAAGATGTGTTCATGCCGACCTAGTACATACCGTTAATGTAGTTGAGGGTGACGAGCATCAGATCGCAATTGAGTGGGTTGATGCTCGCAACCCTACAATCGTTATGCTGCATGACACACCGTTTTTGAAGATCAGGCGGCATCAGCAAGCAGGGGGCTGGCTTAAAAAGCTTCGGCCTGAGGGCTTTGAGTACATGATACAACACCGACGAGCATGCGGGGAGCAGCATGGTACTGAGATTGTCTAGATGTGAAACAATGAGTTTGATTACCTCTGTGGGGAGTGAATTCCAGCCACTCTTTCAGCGGACGCTGCTCAGTTTTGCCATTGTTAGTTCTTGGGTTTCGGAAGAGGGGGAGGTGTCTAGCGGGGATGTAAGATTCGACGATTATGTGTGCACGAGGATGGAGAAGCAAATATGTGCTGCGGGAAGTTGACAGGTGATGATGACAATGTCGCAGCAGCACGGCGCTTGACTTATGGGACACATCCCAACAGCGTAGGGTCATATCGATGCCAGACAACTTGAGTGATCAAAGTACTAGTACAATAAACTACAGTACCTACCACTATATGCCCGAGTAGTATAGTGGACTAGGACTCTGCTCTACTACTAGCACCAGAGCGTCAAACGACTACGAATCGCCATTGGTGCTAATGCCAATCCCCAGCAAACATTTGCTGGGAGACATGGCAGTTAAAAATGCACGCGTCACAGTTAGAGTACATGCGTAAGGGTGGCAGTTTTGTCAAATACTATGGCTTAAAAAAAGGCCACCATCGGATGGAAATCTGTCGGTAATGTGCGCATTTGCCAAGATTGGGCTCGTGGCGAACAATCGCAAGATATCATTACTAAAAAAAGGTTAAAACATAGGGGCTAGAACTTGCACCAGCTGACCACTAATAATAATACTAATATAGTTGTAAAATGGCGAGAGAATCTGTCTACGTGGTGTTTGGAATTATATGCAAAGTAGTAAAAAGAAACGGAGGGAATACTAGCAAGTACACCATCTACCACTTCATGTGCTACTCCTGCGCTCCATGCGGCAGGGGTAACGTCCCCTACAGCCACTCCCGTTTCATGGACGGCCTGGTCGATGCCCGCAACGTGCCCCGCGTCTACAAGAGTTTAGGCTGCGAGAGGTACGTCAACCAGCACTCCGTGGCAGAGCATAGGTCCAAATGCGCGCACGCGCCCTGCTACTGCTATGAGTGCATGCCACCGTTTGAGGGCTCGCAGGCGAGCCTCGTGCATCACCTCACAGCACAGACAATCACTCCTGGCCCACGGTGAACATCAAGTACATGACGTGCTACCTTTTTGCCGTGCCGGAGTTGCTGGGGGATCACCCCCACCTGCTAGTCGCGGAGGAGGATGACAACGTCTTCCTCTTGTCGTGGGCACCGGCAAGGCCCGCGCTGGCCACCGCCCCATCTCTATCATATGTTCTTTTGTTTTCCCCTTCTCCTTGGTCACGGTGCACAACCTAAGATGACTTATTCACCTAGACGGAGGGAGTACTCAAGTTGGAATTCCAATTGCACGGTTCAACTTCTTAGGCAAAAAAAATTGATACAGGGTGTACGAAGCGGTTTTGAAATTTGTATGCCTTCCCGACCAGTGAGGTACTCCATACAAAGTACGATAGAGAAAAAACCACAAAGAGAAGGAAGCTAAAGTAAACAATCAAACGAGCATTTTTGCATTTCTTTTGCATTGAATCGTTTCACAAGCTTGACTAGTGTTGTTTTTCTACTTTTACCAAATCCGCATCGTAATGTTAAAACGTGCATTTTCACATGTGAATACATAATAGTAGTAGTACAGTTTACAAGCATACATAGAGAGGGACGTGCACTGCGGTATATAGTCAAGTTTGTGCTATATGCACGTACTTACAAATTCGTACAGATACAAAAGGTTTCTAAACTTTTCCTTTTACATGCTTAATTAAGGACGCTAATAATTCCCGAACGTTCAGGATTTATCATTTCTATCCCAAAACCTAATGAGATCGCCTTACGACACTAAATTATTCCTAATAAAAGCCATGGCGCTCACAGGAGCGCTTGCGGCGCGCCACTAGTGCATTGGTGCGCGACCGTTTCCCAGACCGGTGACACAATGCCTCTTCCTCGGCCTCGCAACTAGTGAGGTGCTGATTGGCGGCTTGCCGGCAGTCAAGGGCGATCTCACCAGTGTGGTGATCCGGCGCCAACATGTACTCAACCTCGCTGGAAGCATGCACCCGGTCCACGTACCGCTAAGCATAGATGAGGCGCTTGGGCCCTACTACACTCAGGGCTTTGGCACGGGCGTCCTCCACCACCCACACGGCCCTCACATGAGCGTTCTGCCAAAGAGCCAATTGCCTGACTCTCTCGAACGTGACGTAGGCCTGCTAGGCAGCATGCCTGGCAGCGCGCTTCTCTTTCTCAGCCATCTTCTCCACCTCCCATTTGGCGCGCTCTGCCAGAGGCAAAGCCTCCCACAAGGCGACCTCCATTTCTTTCCAAAGCTCCTCCAAGCTGGGGGAGGCTCGGCGGGCGGTGCGACGTTCTCCTCATAGCGGGGAGCCGATACATCCTTTGATGCGCGGCGATACTGGCAACGCCGACGCGTCCACCTCGATGCATCGCAGTGAGGAGCGGAATGCCGACGCATCACCCTCCACTAGTGGCAGCGAGGAATGGAATGCCGACGTGTCCTCTCCGATTAATGTGGCGAGGAACGGAACATCAACGCGTGACCCTCTGCGCGGGGCAGCAAGGGAAGCCTAGGGCTTGGGAGCGACGATGCCGTGGTGGCCGATGGGTCCTTAATTGAGAGGGAGTGGGAGGAGATAAAGGCGATGAACGTGAGTGTTCTTCCAAATGCCATGGGAAGCGCGATATTCATAGTGAGCAATGCCACACCTATGTAAGATATGTTGCGTGATTAACGTAATAGCTAGGTGGGCATGTTTCTGTTGGAGTAAATTATGGGGGACGGGAGGGGTGGAAATATTGCTGCTCGGAACGTATTGGACGAGCACGGGGGAGGAGAGTCATGCACGCAGATTGTTTTCACATAGGGAGCAGTGGTCAGACTGCCGGAGGGAGAAGGAGAGTCAAGCATGCAGATTGTTTTCACACATGGAGAGGAAATGATTTGGAGACAAACGGGCTTCTCCAGGTATGGGGAATGGTGCATAAGTCATCTTACATGCAATGAACTGACCATTGCATGCCCGGCTAGGTTGTCTCAAGTCATTAAAAACATACACGCCCCACACATTTTCATATCTCAAGGTGCACTAAATTATTGCATGCAAGGATTAAGAGAATATTGACTAATGCATGTAAAAATCCTTTGTCATTTATTCTTCATGCATGAAATGTAATAATGCATTGGTAAACACAATCTTTGTGAAGAACTAGAACATTAATTGAGTACTTTTATCGACTACAAAAACTATTCCACTGCCTCTATCTTGGTAAGAGTAGGTGAGATTTTTGAATCAAGCCCTTTAAACTAGAAGGGAGGTAGTAGTACTCTTATAGCTAACCTTTTTGTGATGACTATATATCACATGGCAATATCATAACGCACCTGGACGAAGGAACTACTCTGCATAGTGCATATAAGTTTTGTCTGAAGTCAAAGTACCTCTACATTGTCCTAACTTATAGAAAAATGTATCAACACTAACAATGTCAAACCAATATTTTTATATTCATTATGAAATGTAGTTTCATAAAATATATATTTGGTATTGTTGATATTGATATTTTTAATATAAATTTGGTCAAACTTTGCAAACTTTGGCTTGACACAAATCTTACGCGGGCCAGAGGGTGTATCATGCATGCGGAGTAGGCAAAAAATTGCTCATTTATAGCCGTCTGAAGTCCCAAAGGGAGCGACCGTACGAGGGAGGCAAAGGTCGTGGGAGGCGCGACGGTTGATGCCACCACCCCACGCCGTTTCACGCCCTACTCGTCCCTGTCTTCTACGTTACAACAATTCGCTCCCATTGTCTCATCCTTTCATAATACACCAGTTCCACTTCTCCTACCCCGCCTCCAAAATACATGGCCTCCGAAATCTCAATGATCGGCAGTGAGTACAAGGTTAGAACCATCACCGGCGATTCATTCATCATCATTTACACCCGTAGATACGCGATATTGGAAGCATGACTTTGTCACTTCCTAGACATGTTCGAAAGTTCAAAGGATGATTTGGTCGCTGGGCTAGATGTTGAGTACACCTTTGTCCTGGAAAAAGAGAAGCTTCTAAAGGAGATAGAGATGAAGAAGCCCGCCATGATCCATGTTTGCGTACATAACGTGTGCTTGGTCTACCACATATGCCATGCCGACATTAGGTGCCAGGATTTTGAGGCCTTCCTCAAGGACAAAAGAGTGAAATTCGTTACTATAGACTTTACGAACGACATGAGAGTCCTGGGTCAAAGAGGCCTCGTTGTAGGCTAGCCCTTCGATCTCCAGAAGGAAATCCTGGTGTCCTCCTCTCAGCCTTCAATGAGGACCCTGGCAGTAGCCATGATTGATCCTTCATACGATGAACTGAAGAAACCTCACCCTATGTTTCACCATGCATGGGAGTCGAAGACACTAGATGAAGATCACATCATGTACGCAGCAACGGATGCCTACCTTTGTTTAAATATCCACAAGGGTTGGATGAAGAAGCAGAGCCTAGTGTCCAGTTAAAGCAAAGAAGTGTCAATGAAGAGGAAGAGGAACGAGGATGAACTCAAGGACGTGGACAACGACTCCGAGTAAGGTGGTTGTGCCGTTCCTCACGTTGATTCTACTGCAGTGTCATGCAGACTAGTTGCTTAGTTTTATTTCAAGGGTGTGTTGTGCTGAGCCCCCAGCAGAACTATGTTATGTCCTTTCTCGTTACTTGGACTCTTTAGAAGTATGTACTAGTATGTCTTACTACTATTCTTCATGTAGTTGTTACTACTACTCGTTTCTTCGCGTTCCTACTCTACTTAATACGTACTAGTAGTATAATTTCAGTCAGTCGATTTGTGAAAGAAGAAGTTCTCCGGAGCGAAAGAAGAAGACGGTAGAGAAGCTACCCCAGTAGTATCTATATTAAGGTGGCATGGTGCCCATGATCTATCTTATGAGTGTTGGTTGTGGAATGCAATTCACTAGAAAAATGGATCATGCCCGGGGTTAAACAGATAACGGGGGTGGGGGAGCATTGCAGTGGCAGGCCATTCAGTGGAGGGTGGGGTGGCAGTGGCATGTGGTTAGGCCTATGGCGAGCTGGCGGCTCGATGGTTGAGAGAGATTGTGGAATGCAGTTCACCAGAAAAAATGGATCATGCCCGGGGTTAAACAGATAGCGGGGGTGGGGGAGCATTGCGGTGGCAGGCCATTCAGTGGAGGGTGGGGTGGCAGTGGCAGGCGGTTAGGCCTATGGCGAGCTGGCGGCTCGATGGTTGAGAGAGAAGAGCAGTGCATCATTTTCTAAGGATGAAGAAGCCCTTATGGCCGTCCATGTTGAATCCAACGGCTCAAAAGAGTAGACTGATCCAAATTGTCCCTTAAGATTGCATGATCCACATGGCATTGAAGGTCTCTGTAACATCCCAAATTTTCAATTGGAATGTTATACACTAGATCATCATTGCATATCATATTTTATTTGCTTTTAGTTTTGATCCTAGAAATTCTACGCAACTCAAGGACCCACGGAGAGAGTTGGGGATTTCGTTATTTTCATATTTGAGTTTTCTCAAATTTCGAGAATAGGATCATTTGATTTTAATTATTTGATCATCAATTTTTTCTATTACAAAAATATGAGAGAGGGAATAAAATGACTTTCCCAAAATAAAGAAATATTGAGGATTTAATAATAAAATCAAATATGATTTTATTTCAGAGTTTTTCGGTATTTTATTTGAATTTAGGAAAAATGTGCGTTTTCAAAATTGCATTTAGGCCCCAAATAAATGTTCACCTTGTGTGGCTTGATTTTAGAAGCCTGGGAAAATTTATTGCGGGATTTTTGGAGTCCGTTTAGTATTTCTTTTATTTGTTTTTCTGCATGGAATATTAAAAAAAAGCACCCGACCTACGGGCCGTGTCCGACCTGGACACCAAGCCCGATCGGGCTTTATAAGCCGGGGAGCCCAGCCCGGAGCCTCCCCAAAAAACCCCTAGCCGGCGCCCTAGCCGCCGCCGCCGCCCCGCCGCCGACCATCGCTGCCGCCGCCCCACCGCCGACCGCCGCCGCCGCCCCACCGCCGGAGTTCTCGCCGGAGTTGCCAATAGTTTTTTTATAGACACCGGTTTTTTTCCAAAAAACCATTCGGTTTTTTCGACGGTTTTGTTTGTTTTTTTAGTTTTGGATTTTTTAATAGATCGGTTTTTCCGATTTATTTAAATAGCGAGCGTTCGTCCGTTCGTCCGTTCTAGCGAACGTTCGTCGTTTTTCTTTTTCTCGGATTAAATCCGCGATTTTTCTGATCGCGATTCCTGATCCGATTTTCGTTTTAGTTTAACTTTTCGCTCGTTTGTCGGAATTAGGCGATTCAAGCGCCTGGAGTTTCGTCTCGAAACCCTCTATCCGTTTAACTAACTTAAACAAGTTTTTGCCACTGTAAAAATTGCCCTAGATCCAGAATAGTAAACGAAGCCTGTTTCTTTTGCCGTTTGACTTTCGTTGCTTCATTTGATTTGATTCTTTTTGCAAACCGGAGTTCTTAAGTTGAACCTTCTGGTTAGATCTCTTATTTCAGTTTTACCTGTGCATTACATGAATACTTATTGTGTGCTTGTTTGTTTGTCTGCGATAGAATACCCGGAGTGCGTCGCCTGTTACTTCGAATCTCTAGGTTTCGCGGATCATCAGCAAGGCAAGTAACACTTTGATCATACCTCCTGCTACCCAATTTTATTGCATTAGATCAATCCTCAAACATTGCATGATTAGGATCTAATTAAATTGTGGGATGGGAAGTAGTTGAGGTAGTACCTATTACCTGTTTATTTTCAAACCTTTGGGAGTTACTTCTACGTTTGCCTATTATGCCATGCTATGCTAGTAGACGTGGATTGGGTGAGTGATATGCATGACAGATGTGAGTTTGTTAATTAATGGTTTATCTAAGGTGGCAACTTAAAAACACATCTGGGTGGATTGAGGTACCTGGGTATTCCAGGATTGCCTGTTTTTCTTTATGGACCGCCACCTAGGCCCAAAGGGATCATGAGATTTTTCATACTAGAAACTTCCGTGTGCAGCCACATGCTATTATGGGCTCTAGCATAGTTGATTAAGTCGTGCGAACTCTTATAGGGTTGACTAGCAGATGTAGGGGAAAGTAGGTGTAACGGCCTATCCATCGTAAGGTGCTAGCGCTTCTGAAAGACTATGTCTCGGTCATCCGTCTTCTCAAACACCATGAAGTGCGAGAAACCAAACGGAGGCGTCGAGTCTTGTGGGGAAAAGTGCGCAAACCTCTGCAGAGTGTATAAACTAATCATGGTTAGCCGTGTCCCCAGTTATGGACATCTTGAGTACCTAGTACTTGGATTTATCATGTGAATCTCAACATGTTACTCTAAATTAATTTTGTTGGGTTTTGTTAATGATGATGCTTAATTGGGATTGAGGATGCTGTCAACCATTCTCAATGTTTAACAACTACCATGATAGTTAAATAAAATTTATTCCTTTGCAGTAGGGAAAAATTGGCTTTACGCAAAACTGTAACCATAGAGCTTTCCACCAGCCAAATATGCATATAGTATAGCTGTTTCATTCCATTACTCTCGATGTGTTACCTTGCCAGCATATTCCATGTGTTGACCAGTTCCGGGCTGCAACGTTAATGTTGCAGACTTTTCAGACGACGATTAAGGAGTTTTTAGGTCCTGGTTCTATACTCAGAGATGCCGTTGGAGTTGATGGACTCACTTATCTTCCAAACTTTCTGCTGTTATCGTTATTAGATGGCCTTAAGCCATATTTATTGTAATAACTTCTCTATTGAGACAGTCGATGTAACAAGTGTATGATTGCTACTCTGTTATAAATCCTTCAAGTACTGTGTGGTGTCAGCATTACTAATCCAGGGATGACACCTGAGCACAGAGATCAGATCGTTTGAGGTCTGGTCGCTACAAAGATGGTATCAGAGCACATGCTGACTGTAGGACACGACCACTAAGCTAAAGACCTAGATCACTATTCACTCTCTTCTCTTCTGAGCTCTCATATTTTCTACTCTTTAGGATGGCAGATGCAACAAGTTCACGCAACCGGATGAAGATACACCCTTTGGACGCCACTTGAAGGAAGTCACTAGATACCTGAACATAGGAGTACCAAGCTTCACCGGAACCTACAACGCCACCTTACCTGAAGAAGAGCGCTGGATGATTCAAGTTCAAGTTCCAGGAAGGACGTTCATGCCAGTCACTGAGCCCATAGAGTTTTCTTTTGACGCACCAACTTGGAGTCTAGGGAAGAGCATGGCAGCTCACATCGCCATGGGACGCATTGGAGAAGTCTACTGCAATAATCTCAACGATACTATCTACCAGATTTGTGGGCGCCGAGATGAACACTCGGAGATGATCAGCACCAGAAAGGATAGATCAATTGCAGCTTTTATCCAGGAATTAAACCAGCACATTCAATGACAGGAGAACCAGATGTGCGCCGACATGATAGACCTGAAGAAGGCAAGGACAAGAATCAAGGAACTGGAGGAAGAACTCAAGGCTACACGTGAAGATTATGAAGAAGAAATTGAAGTATTGGTGGAGAAGAATGACAATCTGATCAAGAAGATTGGACTATTTATGGGAGGCCCTACCCCAATAGATGAAGATGAAGAACCCAAGGAGATTCGCCCGGAAGACTACATCATCATCGACGACACCGACTCGGACCCAGATGATAGCGATGATGACTATGTTGATGAAGCCGGAGCAGATATCATGGAGTCTGCAACCGAAGAATATTTCTAGTAGACCACTTCATCAGTAGTAGTAGTCCCCCATGTAAATACAGTAGTCCGAGCACTTTTGCGATAGTTAGATCGATTGTATGCCCTTTTTTGATTGATTGAATGAAGTGAATTGTTTGCTTTTGCCTCATGTGCATATGGGTAGTAGTCCCCCATGTAAATATAGTAGTCCATGGAAATATGCCCTAGAGGCAATAATAAAATGGTTATTATTATATTTCTTTGTTCATGATAATTGTCTATTAGTCATGCTATAATTGTGTTACCCGGAAATCGTAATACATGTGTGAATACATAGACCACAACACGTCCCTAGTGAGCCTCTAGCTGACCAGCTCGTTGATCAAAAGATAGTCATGGTTTCCTGACTATGGACATTGGATGTCATTGATAACGGGATCACATCATTAGGAGAATGATGTGATGGACAAGACCCAATCCTAAGCATAGCTCAAAGATCGTGTAGTTCGTTTGCTGTAGCTTTTCCGAATGTCAAGTATCATTTCCTTAGACCATGAGATTGTGCAACTCCCGGATACCGTAGGAGTGCCTTGGGTGTGCCAAACGTCACAACGTAACTGGGTGACTATAAAGGTACACTACAGGTATCTCCGAAAGTGTCTGTTGGGTTGGCACGAATCGAGACTGGGATTTGTCACTCCGTATGACGGAGAGGTATCTTTGGGCCCACTCGGTAATGCATCATCATAATGAGCTCAATGTGACCAAGTGGTTGATCACGGGATCACGCATTACGGCACGAGTAAAGTGACTTGCCGGTAACGAGATTGAACGAGGTATTGGGATACCCACGATCGAGTCTCGGGCAAGTAACGTACCGATTGACAAAGGGAATTGTATACAGATTGATTGAATCCTCGACATCGTGGTTCATCCGATGAGATCATCGACGAGCATGTGGGAGCCAACATGGGTATCCATATCCCGCTGTTGGTTATTGACCGGAGAGTCGTCTCGGTCATGTCTGCATGTCTCCCGAACCTGTAGGGTCTACATACTTAAGGTTCGGTGACGCTAGGGTTGTAGAGATATTAGTATGCAGTAACCCGAAAGTTGTTCGGAGTCCCTGCTGAGATCCCGGACGTCACGAGGAGTTTCGAAATGGTTCAGAGGTCAAGATTTATATATAGGAAGTCCAGTTTTGGCCATCGGGAAGGTTTCGGGGGTCGCCGGTATTATACCGGGACCATCGGAAGGCTCCTGGGGGTCCACCGGGTGGGGCCACCTATCCCGGAGGGCCCCATGGGCTGAAATGGGAGGGGAACCAGCCCCTAGTGGGCTGGTGTGCCCCCCTTGGGCCTTCCCTATGCCTAGGGTTGGGAAACCCTAGGGGTGGGGGCGCCCCCCACTTGGCTTGGGGGGGAAGCCACCCCTTGGCCGCCGCCCCCCTTGGAGATCCATCTCCTAGGGCCGGCGCCCCCCAAGGCCCCTATATAAAGAGGGGGGAGGGAGGGCAGCCGCACCACTTGCTCTTGGCGCCTCCTCTCCCTCTGTAACACCTCTCCTCCCCGCTTGCGCTTGGCGAAGCCCTGCCAGGATCCTGCTGCATCCACCACCACGCCATCGTGATGCTGGATCTTCATCAACCTCTCCTCCCCCCTTGCTGGATCAAGAAGGAGGAGACGTCTTCCCAACCGTACGTGTGTTGAATGCGGAGGTGATGTCCGTTCGGCACTTGGTCATCGGTGATTTGGATCACGACGAGTACGACTCCATCAACCCGTTCTTTTGAACGCTTCCGCGCGCGATCTACAAGGGTATGTAGATGCACTCATCTCTCCCTCGTTGCTAGATGACTCCATAGATTGATCTTGGTGATGCGTAGAAAATTTTAAAATTCTGCTACGTTCCCCAACAGTGGCATCATGAGCTAGGTCTATGCGTAGTTTCTATGCACGAGTAAAACACAAAGCAGTTGTGGGCGTCGATATTGTCAATTATCTTGCCGTTACTAGTCTTATCTTGATTTGGCGGCATTGTGGGATGAAGCGGCCCGGACCGACCTTACACGTACGCTTACGTGAGACTGGTTCCACTGACTGACATGCACTAGTTGCATAAGGTGGCTGGCGGGTGTCTGTCTCTCCCACTTTAGTCGGATCAGATTCGATGAACAGGGTCCTTATGAAGGGTAAATAGAAATTTGCAATTCACGTTGTGGTTTTGGCGTAGGTAAGAAATGTTCTTGCTAGAAACCTATAGCAGCCACGTAAAAACTTGCAACAACAATTAGAGGGCGTCTAACTTGTTTTTGCAGCAAGTGTTTTGTGATGTGATATGGCCAAAGGATGTGATGAATGATATATGTGATGTATGAGATGATCATGTTCTTGTAATAGGAATCACGACTTGCATGTCGATGAGTATGACAACCGGCAGGAGCCATAGGTGTTGTCTATTTATTTATGACCTGCGTGTCAACATAAACGTCATGTAATTACTTTACTTTATTGCTAAAGCGTTAGCCATAGTAGTAGAAGTAATAGATGATGAGACAACTTCAAAAAGACACGATGATGGAGATCATGGTGTCATGCCGGTGACAACGATGATCATGGAGCCCCGAAGATGGAGATCAAAAGGAGCAAATGATATTGGCCATATCATGTCACTATTTGATTGCATGTGATGTTTATCATGTTTTACATCTTATTTTCTTAGAACGACGGTATCTTAAATAAGATGATCCCTCGTAATAATTTCAAGAAAGTGTTCCCCCTAACTGTGCACCGTTGTGAAGGTTCGTTGTTTCGAAGCACCACGTGATGATCGGGTGTGATAGATTCTAACGTTCGAATACAACGGGTGTAAGCTAGATTTACACACGCAATACACTTAGGTTGACTTGACGAGCCTAGCATGTACAGACATGGCCTCGGAACACAGAAGGCCGAAAGGTCGAGCATGAGTCGTATAGAAGATACGGTCAACATGAAGATGTTCACCGATGTTGACTAGTCCATCTCACGCGATGATCGGACACGGCCTAGTTGACTCGGATCATGTTTCACTTAGATGACTAGAGGGATGTCTATCTGAGTGGGAGTTCATTGAGTAATTTGATTAGATGAACTTAATTATCATGAACTTAGTCTAAAATCTTTACAATATGTCTTGTAGATCAAATGGCCCATGTTTTCCTCAACTTCAACGCGTTCCTAGAGAAAACCAAGCTGAAAGATGATGGCAGCAACTATACGGACTGGGTCCGCAACCTGAGGATCATCCTCATAGCTGGCAAGAAAGATTATGTCCTAGAAGCACCGCTAGGTAACGCACCTGTCCTAGAGAACCAAGACGTTATGAACGCTTGGCAGTCACGTGCTGATGATTACTCCCTCTTTTAGTGCGGCATGCTTTACAGCTTAGAACCGGGGCTCCAAAAGCGTTTTGAGAGACACGGAGCATATGAGATGTTCGAAGAGCTGAAAATGGTTTTCCAAGCTCATGCCTGGGTCGAGAGATATGAAGTCTCCAACAAGTTCTTCAGCTGTAAGATGGAGGAAAATAGTTCTGTCAGTGAGCACATACTCAAAATGTCTGGGTTGCATAACCGCTTGACTCAGCTGGGAGTTAATCTCCCGGACGACGCGGTCATTGACAGAATCCTCCAGTCGCTTCCACCGAGCTACAAGAGCTTTGTGATGAACTTTAATATGCAGGGGATGGAAAAGACCATTCCTGAGGTATATTCAATGCTGAAATCAGCAGAGGTGGAAATCAAAAAGGAACATCAAGTGTTGATGGTGAATAAAACCACTAAGTTCAAGAAAGGCAAGGGTAAGAAGAACTTCAAGAAGGAAGGCAAGGGAGTTGCCGCGCCCGGTAAGCAAGCTGCCGGGAAGAAGCCAAAGAATGGAACCAAGCCCGAGACTGAGTGTTTTTATTGCAAGGGAAGTGGTCACTGGAAGCAGAACTGCCCCAAATACTTAGCGGACAAGAAGGCCGGCAACACTAAAGGTATATGTGATATACATGTAATTGATGTGTACCTTACCAGTACCCATAGTAGCTCCTATGTATTTGATACCGGTGCGGTTGCTCACATTTGTAACTCAAAGCAGGAGCTGCGGAATAAACGGAGACTGGCGAAGGATGAGGTGACGATGCGCGTCGGGAATGGTTCCAAGGTCGATGTGATCGCCGTCGGCACGCTGCCTCTACATTTACCTATGGGATTAGTTTTAAACCTCAATAATTGTTATTTAGTACCAGCTTTGAGCATGAACATTGTATCAGGATCTCGTTTAATTCGAGATGGCTACTCATTTAAATCCGAGAATAATGGTTGTTCTATTTATATGAGAGATATGTTTTATGGTCATGCTTCGTTGGTGAATGGTTTATTCTTAATGAATCTCGAGCGTAATGTTACACATATTCATTGTGTGAATACCAAAAGATGTAAGGTTGATAATGATAGTCCCACATACTTGTGGCACTGCCGCCTTGGTCACATAGGTGTCCACGCATGAAGAAGCTCCATGCAGATGGACTTTTGGAGTCTCTTGATTATGAATCATTTGACACGTGCGAACCATGCCTCATGGGTAAAATGACCAAGACTCCGTTCTCAGGAACAATGGAGCGAGCAACCAACTTATTGGAAATCATACATACTGATGTGTGCGGTCCAATGAGTGTTGAGGCTCGCGGTGGCTATCGTTATGTTCTCGCCCTCACTGATGACTTGAGTAGATATGGGTATGTCTACTTAATGAAACACAAGTCTGAGACCTTTGAAAAGTTCAAGGAATTTCAGAGCGAGGTTGAGAATCAACGTGACAGAAAAATCAAGTTCTTGCGATCAGATCATGGGGGAGAATACTTGAGTCACGAATTTGGCACACACTTAAGAAAATATGGAATAGTTTCACAACTCACGCCGCCTGGAACACCTCAGCGTAATGGTGTGTCCGAACGTCGTAATCGCACTCTATTGGATATGGTGCGATCTATGATGTCTCTTACCGATCTAACGCTATCATTTTGGGGCTATGCTTTAGAGACTGCGACATTCACTTTAAATAGGGCTCCGTCGAAATCCGTTGAGACGACACCGTATGAATTATGGTTTGGGAAGAAACCTAAGCTGTCGTTTCTAAAAGTTTGGGGATGCGATGCTTATGTCAAGAAACTTCAACCTGAAAAGCTCGAACCCAAATAGGAAAAATGCGTCTTCATAGGATACCCTAAAGAAACTATTGGGTATACCTTCTACCTCAGATCTGAAGGCAAGATCTTTGTTGCCAAGAATGGGTCCTTTCTAGAGAAAGAGTTTCTCTCTAAAGAAATAAGTGGGAGGAAAGTAGAACTTGATGAAGTATTACCTCTTGAACCGGTTAGTGGCGCAACTCAAGAAAATGTTCCTGAGGTGCTTGCACCGACTAGAGAGGAAGTTGATGATGATGATCATGAAACTTCAAATCAAGTTGCTACTAAACTTCGTAGGTCCACAAGGACACGTTCCGCACTAGAGTGGTACGGCAACGCTGTCTTTGAAATCATGTTGTTAGACAACAGTGAACCTTCGAACTATGAAGAAATGATGGCGGGCACGGATTCCGACAAATGGTTGGAAGCCATGAAATCCGAGATAGGATCCATGTATGAAAATGAAGTATGGACTTTGACTGACTTGCCCGTTGATCGGCGAGCCATAGAAAATAAATGGATCTTTAAGAAGAAGACAGACGCGGATGGTAATGTAACCATCTATAAAGCTCGGCTTGTCGCTAAGGGTTATCGACAAGTTCAAGGGGTTGACTACGATGAGACTTTCTCACCCGTAGCGAAGCTGAAGTCCGTCCGAATCATGTTAGCAATTGCCGCATTCTATGATTATGAGATATGGCAAATGGACGTCAAAACAGCATTCCTTAATGGTTTCCTTAAGGAAGAATTGCATATGATGCAGCCGGAAGGTTTTGTCGATCCTAAGAATGCTGACAAGGTGTGCAAGCTCCAACGCTCGATTTATGGGCTTGTGCAAGCATCTCGGAGTTGGAACATTCATTTTGATGAGATGATCAAAGCATTTGGGTTTACGCAGACTTATGGAGAAGCCTGCACTTACAAGAAAGTGAGTGGGAGCTCTGTAGCATTTCTCATACTGTATGTGGATGACATACTGTTGATGGGAAATGATATAGAATTCTTGGAAAGCATAAAGGCCTACTTGAACAAGTGTTTTTCAATGAAAGATCTTGGAGAAGCTGCTTATATATTAGGCATCAAGATCTATAGAGATAGATGGAGACGCCTCATTGGTCTTTCACAGAGTACATACCTTGACAAGATATTGAAGAAGTTCAAAATGGATCAGTCAAAGAAGGGGTTCTTGCCTTTATTGTAAGGTACGAGATTGAGCACGGCTCAATGCCCGACCACGACAGAAGATAGAGAAAAGATGAGTGTCGTCCCCTATGCCTCGGCCATAGGGTCTATCATGTATGCTATGCTGTGTACCAGACCTGATGTAAACCTTGCCATAATTTTGGTAGGAAGGTACCAAAGTAATCCTGGCATGGAACACTGGACAGCGGTCAAGAATATCCTGAATTACCTGAAAAGGACTAAGGATATGTTTCTTGTTTATAGAGGTGACGAAGAGCTCGTCGTAAAGGGTTACGTCGATGCTAGCTTCGACATAGATCTGGATGACTCTAAGTCACAAACCGGATATGTGTATATTTTGAATGGTGGGGCAGTAAGCTGGTGCAGTTGCAAGCAAAGCGTTGTGGCGGGATCTACATGTGAAGCGGAGTACATGGCAGCCTCGGAGGTAGCACAAGAAGCAGTCTGGGTTAAGGAGTTCATTACCGACCTAGGAGTCATACCCAATGCGTCGGGCCCGATGACTCTCTTCTGTGACAACACTGGAGCTATTGCCCTTGCCAAGGAGCCCAGGTTTCACAGGAAGACCAGGCATATCAAGCGTCGCTTCAACTCCATTCGTGAAAGTGTTCAAAATGGAGACATAGAGATTTGTAAAGTACATACGGACCTGAATGTGGCAGATCCGTTGACTAAACCTCTCCCTAGAGCAACACATGATCAACACCAGAACTGCATGGGTGTTCGATTCATCACAATGTAACTAGACTATTGACTCTAGTGCAAGTGGGAGACTGTTGGAAATATGCCCTAGAGGCAATAATAAAATGGTTATTATTATATTTCTTTGTTCATGATAATTGTCTATTATTCATGCTATAATTGTGTTATCCGGAAATCGTAATACATGTGTGAATACATAAACCACAACACGTCCCTAGTGAGCCTCTATTTGACTAGCTCGTTGATCAAGAGATAGTCATGGTTTCCTGACTATGGACATTGGATGTCATTGATAACGGGATCACATCATTAGGAGAATGATGTGATGGACAAGACCCAATCCTAAGCATAGCTCAAAGATCATGTAGTTCGTTTGCTGTAGCTTTTCCGAATGTCAAGTATCATTTTCTTAGACCATGAGATTGTGCAACTCCCGGATACCGCAGGAGTGCCTTGGGTGTGCCAAACGTCACAACGTAACTGGGTGACTATAAAGGTACACTACAGGTATCTCCGAAAGTGTCTGTTGGGTTGGCACGAATCGAGACTAGGATTTGTCACTCTATATGACGGAGAGGTATCTCTGGGCCCACTCGGTAATGCATCATCATAATGAGCTCAATGTGACCAATTGGTTGACCATAGGATCATGCATTACGGCACGAGTAAAGTGACTTGCCGGTAACGAGATTGAACGAGGTATTGGGATACCGACGATCGAGTCTCGGACAAGTAACGTACCGATTGACAAAGGGAATTGTATACGGATTGATTGAATCCTCGACATCATGGTTCATCCGATGAGATCATCGAGGAGCATGTGGGAGCCAACATGGGTATCCAGATCCCGCTGTTGGTTATTGAACAGAGAGTCGTCTCGGTCATGTCTGCATGTCTCCCGAACCCGTAGGGTCTACACACTTAAGGTTCGGTGATGCTAGGGTTGTAGAGATATTAGTATGCAGTAACCAGAAAGTTGTTCGGAGTCCCGGATGAGATCCCAGACGTCATGAGTAGTTCCGGAATGGTTCGGAGGTAAAGATTTATATACAGGAAGTCCAGTTTTGGCCGTCGGGAAGGTTTCGGGGGTCGCCGGTATTATACCGGGACCACCGGAAGGGTCCCGGGGGTCCACCGGGTGGGGCCACCTATCCCGGAGGGCCCCATGGGCTGAATTGGGAGGGGAACCAGCCCCTAGTGGGCTGGTGCGCCCCCCCTTGGGCCTCCCCTACGCCTAGGGTTGGGAAACCCTAGGGGTGGGGGCGCCCCCCACTTTGCTTGGGGGGAAGCCACCCCTTGGCTGCCGCCCCCCTTGGAGATCCCTCTCCTAGGGCCGGCGCCCCCCCAAGGCCCCTATATAAAGAGGGGGGAGGGAGGGCAGCCGCACCCCTTGCTCTTGGCGCCTCCCTCTCCCTCCGTAACACCTCTCCTCCCCGCTTGCGCCTGGTGAAGCCCTGCCGGGATCCTGCTGCATCCACCACCACGCCGTCGTGCTGCTGGATCTTCATCAACCTCTCCTTCCCCCTTGCTGGATCAAGAAGGAGGAGACGTCTTCCCAACCGTACGTGTGTTGAACGCGGAGGTGCTGTCCATTCGGCACTTGGTCATCGGTGATTTGGATCACGACGAGTACGACTCCATCAACCCCGTTCTCTTGAACGCTTCCGCGCACGATCTACAAGGGTATGTAGATGCACTCCTCTCTCCCTCATTGCTAGATGACTCCATAGATTGATCTGGGTGATGCATAGAAAATTTTAAAATTCTGCTACGTTCCCCAACACCGAGCACTTTTGCGATAGTTAGATCGATTGTATGCCCTCGTTTGATTGATTGAATGAAGTGAATTGTTTGCTTTTGGCTCATGTGCATATGGGTAGTGTTTTCTCTTTAGACCCCCTCTATTCTTAAATCTCATCTTTTCTAAACCCTCAGATGCCTCCGAGACGTGATCCCGGATTTACCTTTCCACCGGAGCTCACCCAGTCGATCCAGCAGCAGAACACATTGATGAAGTTGCTAGTCCAGAATCAGAATCAGGGGAACAACAACAACAACCCACCACCACCACCACCTGTTGATCGCTTAGCCTGTTTTCTTAGGCTGAATCCGCCGGTGTTTTCCAGTAGCAGCGAGCCGATAGTAGCAGATGATTGGCTCCGCAAGAGAGCTAGAGAGTTGACCATAGTAGGATGCACAGATGCGGAGAAGGTGAAGTTTGCGGCACATCAGCTTGAAGGACCCGCATCATCATGGTGGGAGAATTTCACAGCCACTTTCCCTGTCGACACTGTCATATGGGACCAGTTTTAGTAGGCTTTTCGTACTGCCCATGTTTCAGCAGGAGCTATGGCCATGAAGAAGCGTGAGTTTCGCAACTTGCACCAAGGAGGACGAACAGTTGGCCAGTATGTGGAGGACGTTATGCCCCAGATGACGTTGCTACGGATGCAGCTAAGCAAGAGAAGTTTCTGGAAGGACTGAATGATGAGTTGAGTATGCAGTTGATGATAGCAACCTTCAACAACTACCAAGAGTTGGTAGATCGTGCTCTTATGATTGAAGGCAAGCAGCAGAAAATTGAGAACCGCAAGAGGAAGTATGCACAAGGGAAGTACAATTCTGGAGCTCAGCAGAAGCCACGTTTTACCCCTAGATCGGGAGGACATTTTCAGCATACACATGGAGGAGGTAGCTCACACAATCACAATGGCACCAAGAATGGTAATGGCAATGGAGGAAGAAGCGGCCAGAACCGTACCAACCCATCAACCCCAGCCAAGAAAGACCTGAGCCAAATCACTTGCTTTAAGTGTTAGAAGACCAGACATTATGCCAATGAATGTCCTGAAGGCCAAAATGGCAATGGAAGCTCTGGGAAGAAGCCGAACCCTTTCAACAGGGGACAGGTGAACCACGCTAACGTGGAGGAGGTTGAAGAGCAGCCGGATGCCGTAATCGGTAATTTTTTGGTTCAGTCATTTACTGCACTCGTTCTTTTTGATACTGGTGCATCGCATTCATACATATCAAGGGGATTTGTGGATAAGTATAACCTGCCCACTAAGGTTCTTAGAACACCTATGCTAGTAAGCTCACCAGGAGCGGAGTATACGGCCAGTCAAGGATGTTTTCAAGTGCCATTGAGTATAGGTAGGCATGTGTTTCCCTCGGATTTAATCATTTTGGAATCACAAGGATTGGATGTAATTCTGGGTATGGATTGGTTGTCGATGTATGCAGGAAACATCGATTGCGCCAGTAAGACAATTTTGCTTACCACCCCGGAAGGAAGAAGGATCAAGTATGTATCCCGACATATGCCAAAAGGGACTCAAGTAAATTGTTTAACAGGAGTTGTGCAGGAGGAAGTACGAGTGGTAAGGGATTTCCCTGAAGTATTTCCAGAGGACTTGCCAGGCATGCCACCGGATAGAGATATTGAGTTTTTGATTGAGCTTTTGCCAAGCACCGGGCCAATATCAAAGAGACCATATAGGATGCCTGCAAAGGATTTGGTAGAGATTAAGAAGCAGATTAAGGATTTACTGGATAAAGGTTACATTCGCCCAAGTTCGTCGCCTTGGGGATCACCAGTACTTCTAGTGGAGAAAAAGGATGGATCGTTAAGGATGGTTGTTGATTATCATGGGTTGACTGAAGTAAGGGTCAAGAACAAGTACCCACTACCAATGATCAATGATCTATTTGATCGATTGCAAGGAGCTAAGGTATTTTCCAAGATCGATCTGCGATCAGGATACCACCAGTTGAAGATTCGAGAACAGGATATACCTAAGACGGCTTTTACCACCGGGTATGGGCTATACGAGTATACCGTTATGTCATTTGGTCTGACTAAGCACCTCCTATTTTATGAACATGATGAACAAAGTGTTTATGGAGTTCTTGGATAAGTTCGTCGTGGTGTTCATTGATGATATCCTGGTTTACTCGAAGAATGAAGAGGAGCATAAGAAACATTTGCGTTTGGTACTTGAGAAGCTCAGAGAACATCAGTTGTATGCCAAGTTCAGCAAATGTGAGTTTTGGTTGAAGGAAGTAGGATTCCTCGGACACGTTATATCCGGAGAAGGAATAGCAGTTGACCCCACTAAAGTTGATACCGTGACCAAGTGGGAAGCACCAACCACAGTTGGAGAGATCCGGAGTTTTCTTGGGCTTGCAGGATACTACCAGAGATTTATTGAGAATTTCTCCAAGATTGCAAAGCCTATGACGGAGTTGTTAAAGAAGGATACCAAGTTCATATGGACTAAGGAGTGTGAGGCTAGTTTCCAGGAGTTGAAGAAACGCTTGGTTACTTCACCAGTGTTGATTTTGCCAGATCAGACCAAGGATTATGAGGTGTATTACGACGCTTCACGACAAGGACCTGGAGCAGTGCTTATGCAGGAAAGGAGAGTTGTTTTATATGCCTCACAACAACTGAAACCCCATGAATTGAATTATGCTACTCATGATTTGGAGTTAGCAGCTGTAGTGCATGCATTGAAAAACATGGAGACATTTCCTCATTGGAAATCATTGTGAGGTGTGCACGGACCACAAGAGTTTGAAATACATTTTCACGCAGAAGGAGTTAAACCTCAGACAAAGGAGATGGTTGGAGCTCATCAAGGATTATGATATGAGATTGCATTACCATCCCGAAAAGGCTAATGTAGTAGCTGACGCATTGAGCCGTAGAAGCCATGTCAATACACTAATGACGGGAGAAATACCAAAGGAGTTAGCCGAGGATCTTCGTGAACTATGTTTGGAAATAGTACCGAGAGGCTATGTAGCAGCATTGGAGATTCAGTCAACTTTGATGGATAGAATCAGAGAAGCTCAGAAGACTGACAAGGATATTGCACGACACCCTATGGTTTGAAGACCATGTTTATGTGCCCAATGACCCGAAGATCAGGAAGTTGATTTTGCAAGAGGCACACGATTCACCATATTCGATTCACCCAGGAAATACCAAGATGTATTTGGATTTGAAGGATATTTTCTGGTGGACCGGAATGAAGAAGGATATTGCGGAGTACGTAGCAGTATGTGATGTATGTCAGAGAGTAAAGGCAGAGCATCAGAAGCCAGCAGGATTGCTACAACCATTGCCGATACCCGAATGGAAGTGGGATAAGTTAGGCATGGACTTTATCACGGGATTACCCAGGACTCGTTCCGGCTATGACTCGATTTGGGTTGTAGTTGATCGGTTGACAAAAGTAGCTCATTTCATCGGGAGCTTTATTGTATCACGGTTGGAGGTGGCAGCCGACGGAGGTGCCGGTGTAGCAGAACGTGTGGAAGTAGATGATGCACGTGGTGTCCATGATGAAGGTCGACCTGCAGAAAAGTTAGTCCGCGCCAATGCCTGTCGATCATGCACTTCACGTTCAGCTTTACAGGCAAGATGGAATAAACGAGTGATATTAGTATACTCCTTATACTCTAGAATGGTCTGAATCTCTCTATTTAATCCACCCATAAAACGTGCAAGCATAGCTTCATTCTCCTCAACAATACCACATCTAATCATGCCAGTTTGTAATTCCTGATAATATTCTTCTACAGAATTTTTCCCTGTCTTAAGCGCTGCAATTTTTGAAGTAATTCACGTTGATAATATGGTGGAACCCAACGAGTACGCAGAGCAGTTTTCAAAGCAGCCCAAGTAGCCGGAATAGGATATAATCTACAATGCTCAGACCACCAAACACATGCAAAACTAGTGAAAGCACAAACAGCAGCAGGAACACGTCTCTCCTCGGGATATTGTAAACATGTAAATCGTTGTTCAGTTTCTAACTCCCAAGTAAGATATATATCAGGAACATATCTACCCTCAAATGGTGGAATATTGAATTTTAGTTTAGGGAGATGGTCATGATCTCGTACCTGAGGGTGAGCCCTACCATTGCCATTATTTGCATGTGGACGACCTGGTGGTTGCTGTGCTGGTGGTGGCACGTAGTTCTGATTTTGATCAACCTCATCCTCATAATCTCCCACATAATCATCCTCCTCCACATCAGTAGTAGGAGCCACAGAAGTATCAACAGCAGCACCAGCAGTTTGGCCCGACTGAAGAGGGACGCAGCTCGCTCGGCGGAGGGCTGTTTCCCGACGTGGAGGTAGTCGATGTTGTTGCTGTTGTTGCAGAGGTGCGGCAGGAGCAGCCGGTGGTGGTGGTGGAAAACGCGAAAGCAATTCAGCAAACTTGTTATCGATCTTTGTTTCAAACGTCTTCTCCATGCCATCTATCTTCTCCATGGCCTCTTCAAATCTGTTTATCACATCTTGCACCTGTCCACTCATCATTTGCTGAAACGTATCATGAAGCTCCTTGTTCGTCAAGTTCTCCCAGTCAGTCTCGTCGGCTTGTGATCCTGGCATGGTTAGCAGCAATAGAAACACACAAGAATATGATCCTACAGACTACTAACAAGTGGTGGTGGTGGCGGGTGTCACAAATCCATCAAGCAAATCTCAAATTCTTACCAGTTCTTACCCAACAGCAGGCGGTGATCGGCAATCGTTGTAGTCAAAACTCTCAAAAGCTTGGATAGAGCGATTGCCAGGGAGAGTCAATTGCACGACGTAGATGTATGTAGAGCTGGGAAGGCTTATAGTATGGTAGCAAAAAGGGTCAGCAATAATCAATTCAGAGATGCAAAGTTGAATAAACGCTCAACGACGGTACTGTGCTGGTCCTAGGCTAGACCGTGCTAGAGACGCGAGCCTAGAACACTAACAAAATCACGGCGCTGCACGTAAATAAGGGAAAAGCACACTCTGGAACTCTTTTTTTTCGCTCTTTTTTTTGCGCTCCTTTTTTTCGCGCTCCTCTTTTTTTTTTGGCGAAAAATCACTATAATGGCGAGTGTCTCAAAACTCTTCCCTCGTCAAACTGATAGGATGGGCACGAAAATTTTTTTTTTCACTTTTTTTTCGGAAATCAGGGCAGCGAAAAATCACTATAATGGCGAGTGTCTCAAAACTGTTCCCTCGTCAAACTGATAGGATGGGCACGAAAAAAAAAATTCACTTTTTTTTCGGAAATCAGGGCAGCGACGACGAAAAAGTGCGACAAAAAATCACTATGATGGCACGTGGCTCAAAATACTCAGAAAAGCCTAAAAATAGGATAGGGAAAAAAATTGTCCGTGAATTTTTTTTTTCCGAGACCTACGCAGGCAAGGAAACACGACTCGGAATTTAGATTGATCTCAAGAACAAACCTAATATGAGAAGAACTCGGATTGGTGGTGGATATATGGTTGTGGTATATGGCAGCGGTGGTGGTATATGGTAGCGGTGGTGGTATATGGATACAGACTGGTGGTGGTATATGGATACGGATTGGTGGTGGTATATGGATATGGATTCAGAGCGGTGGCGGAGAAGCAAAAGTGGTAGATGGGCGATGATGATGGTGCGGCGGCGGCGTGACAACTTATGACCAGAACTCGAAACTCTAAAAGACTAGACTCTAAGACCAGCAACTTGACACGATGATGCAACCACAAATTCAACAAAGCAAAAACCCTAAAAAGATTATGCAAAGGCTCAGATTGGTTCGGATATGATGAACTAACCCTAATTTTTTTTGTGGCTTTTTCGTGGACTATAGGTATGAAGAACAGACTCGATCTAATCTACGAAAAACTGTAAAATCTCACCGAGCAACCTGGAAATCTGATACCACTTGATAGAGGCTAAGGTGTCCCGATGTTTCGATGAGATGGTGGCTATCGTTTTCTGTCGGAGTCGACTTTGACAATCCGACTACGAACGTGCGAGACGTCGCGCCTTAGCAATCGCTAAACCAACTTCCGAGGGTTATTGACCACGCCGGAGCACGATCAACCTAACCACGAGGGTCTGTTTCCTGCGAGCAAACGAAGAACAAGCAAGAAACTGAGATTGCAATCGGGATATTGCGAATATAAGATGAAAGCTTTATTGATCAAGGTGGGGTTCTGTGACGTCTTGGTCTGGTCGTTGGACACAAACGAAGTGCGCGAAGTTGCAGCTATGGCGAACTTTTAATCTAAACAAAACCCAAAGTCTAAACGACGCCCTAAGGGCTGTATATATGGAGGAAGAGGGGGGAATTTCGTGGCCCTTGAGGGTGGGGTCTGAAACCAACCCTAACTCTTGTTTCCCCACACATACGGACTCTAAAAATAGCCTATACTTAAGTATTTCGAAATTACATGGGCCTGGCCCATTAATAAGGTGACGCAGCACCTAGATTAGCCTATGGACGAATATTATGAAGTGGCATCTTGTATATTTCGTCCAAGGCTTCATGCACTCCTTATGGCGGCTTCGAAGTCCTGAAATCATCACTTGTAACTCCGTTCTTGATCCCCTTGCGCATGCCATCAACTCCATGCGTGTTCTTGCTCCAATGTTCATCCTTCTCCAAACTAGGCCCTTCATTTGTAAGCAAAACAAATGTATCCAATTTATGCAGCATCATAATCTCATGAACATTAGAATCATTACCAAGAAACGAAAGTACCTGGTAATTTAATTGGCGTGCGCGAGCTCTAGTAATTGGTCCAGTATATGTAACAGTAGGGGCTGTGGGTGTAACAATGGTATTGATGTCCTCATCACCGTGCCACATGTCGATGTATCATAGGCGCTTTGGGTCCAATGAGTGGATGACATTGGGCTTATAACCACATTGGGCTTCTAATTATGAGGATTGTAGGAACTAAGTATAGCTCTAATTAGTCAACCAGGACTAACTAGAACTAGAACTAGATGAACTAGAGGAGGCTCCAAAACTTGTGTGTTCAAAAGGTCCAAATCCTCTAGTATATATAGGTTGGAGAGGGAAGAAAAGGCACCACACTAGGGGGAAGTGTCCCCCCTTTGTCCATCCAAGAGAGGGGGATCCCCCCAATTCAGCCTCCTTACCATGAGGAGAAGGGGGCGCCTCCCTATTGGGCCCTTGTGGCCCGATACTCCTCCTACCATTTGGCCTTTTAAGGCCCATTGATATTAAATATAACGATTTGACTTATGAGGAGAAACCAGTTAAGATTCTAGAGTATGCCATTTGAGTCACCCGCAGCAAGGTTATCAAGTTTTGCAAGGTTCAGTGGAGCCACCACACGGAGGATGAAGCCACCTGGGAGCGAGAGGAAGATTTGCTCAAGGACCACCCTCACCTATTTTCTAGCCAACCCGAATCTCGAGGGCGAGATTCATCTTAAGGGGGGGTAGGTTTGTAACATCCCAAATTTTCAATTTGGAATGTTATACACTAGATCATCATTGCATATCATATTTTATTTGCTTTTGGTTTTGATCCTAGAAATTCTACGCAACTCAAGGACCCACGGAGAGAGTTGGGGATTTTGTTATTTTCATATTTGAGTTTTCTCAAATTTCGAGAATAGGATCATTTGATTTTAATTATTTTATCATCAATTATTTCTATTAAAAAAATATGAGAGAGGGAATAAAATGACTTTCCCAAAATAAAGAAATATTGAGGATTTAATAATAAAATCAAATAAGATTTTATTTCGGAGTTTTTCGGTATTTTATTTGAATTTAGGAAAAATGTGCATTTTTCAAAATTGCATTTAGGCCCCAAATAAATGTTCACCTCGTGCGGCTTGATTTTAGAAGCCCGGGAAAATTTATTTCGGTATTTTTGGAGTCCGTTTAGTATTTCCTTTATTTGTTTTTCTGCGTGGAATATTAAAAAAAACACAACCAACCTACGGGCCGTGTCCGACCTGGACACCAGGCCCGATCAGGCTTTATAAGCCGGGGAGCCCATCCCGGAGCCTCCCCAAAAAAAACCCTAGCCGCTGCCCCGCCGCCACCGTCGCTGCTTCGCCGCCGCCGCCCCGCCGCCGACCGCCGCCACCCCGCCGGAGACCGCCGCCGCCGCCGGAGTTGCCGGTAGTTTTTTTTATAGACACCGGTTTTTTTCCGAAAAACCGTTCGGTTTTTCCGACGGTTTTGTTCGTTTTTTTAGTTTCGGTTTGTTTAAATAAATCAGTTTTTACGATTTATTTAAATAGCGAGCATTCGTCCGTTCGTCCGTTCTAGCGAACCTTCATCGTTTTTCTTTTTCTCGGATTAAATCCGCGATTTTTCTGATCGTGATTCCTGATCCGATTTTTGTTTTAGTATAACTTTTCGCTCGTTTATCGGAATCAGGCGATTCAAGCGCCTGGAGTTTCGTCTCTAGACCCACTATCCGTTTAACTAACTTAAACATGTTTTTGCCACTGTAAAAATTGCCCTAGATCCAAAATAGCAAACGAAGCCTGTTTCTTTTGTTGTTTGACTTTCGTTGCTTCGTTTGATTTGATTCTTTTTGCAAACCGGAGTTCTTAAGTTGAACCTTCTCGTTAGATCTCTTATTTGAGTTTTACATGTGCATTAGATGAATACTTATTGTATGCTTGATTGTTTGTCTGTGATAGAATACCCGGAGTGCGCCGCCTGTTACTTCGAATCTCTAGGTTTCGCGGATCATCAGCAAGGCAAGTAACACTTTGATCATACCTCCTACTACCCAGTTTTATTGCATTAGATCAATCCTCAAACATTGCATGATTAGGATCTAATTAAATTGTGGGATGGGAAGTAGTTGAGGTAGTACCTATTACCTGTTTATTTTCAAACCTTTGGGAGTTACTTCTACGTTTGCCTATTATGCCATGCTATGCTAGTAGACGTGGATTGGGTGAGTGATATCCATGACAGATGTGAGTTTGTTAATTAATGGTTTATCTAAGGTGGTAACTTAAACACACATCTGGGTGGATTGAGGTACCTGGGTATTCCAGGATTGCCTGTTTTTCTTTATGGACCGCCACCCAGGCCCAAAGGGATCATGAGATTTTTCATACTAGAAACTTCCTTGTGCAGCCACAAGCTATTATGGCTCTAGCATAGTTGATTAATTCATGCGAACTCTTATAGGGTAGACTAGCAGATGTAGGGGAAAGTAGGTGTAACGGTCTATCCATCGTAAGGTGCTAGCGCTTCTGAAAGACTATGTCTCGGTCATCCGTCTTCTCAAACACCATGAAGTGCGAGAAACGAAACGGAGGCGATCGAGTCTTGTGGGGAAAAGTGCGCAAACCTCTGCAGAGTGTATAAACTAATCATGGTTAGCCATGTCCCCGGTTATGGACATCTTGAGTATCTAGTACTTGGATTATGATGTGAATCTCAACATGTTACTCTAAATTAATTTTGTTGGGTTTTGTTATTGATGATGCTTAATTGGGATTGAGGATGCTGTCAACCATTCTCAATGTTTAACAACTACCATGATAGTTAAATAAAATTTATTCCTTTGCAGTAGGGAAAAATTGGCTTTACGCAAAACTGTAACCATAGAGCTTTCCACCAGCCAAATATGCATATAGTATAGCTGTTTCATTCCATTACTCTCGATGTGTTACCTTGCCAGCATATTCCATGTGCTGACCCGTTTCGGGCTGCAACGTTAATGTTGCAGACTTTTCAGACGACGATTAAGGAGTTTTTAGGTCGTGGTTCTATACTAAGTGATGCCGTTGGAGTTGATGGACTCACTTATCTTCCAAGCTTTCCGCTGTTATCGTTATTAGATGGCCTTAAGCCATATTTATTGTAATAAGTTCTCTATTGAGACACTCGATGTAATAAGTGTGTGATTGCTACTCTGTTATAAATCCTTCAAGTACTGTGTGGTGTCAGCATTACTGATTCAGGGATGACACCTGAGCACAGAGATCAGATCATTTGAGGTCTGGTCGCTACAGTCTCGAAGGTAGATTCCACGTCCGCACCCAGTTTGCGGGCTCGGCGCGGGCGTGACCGGCTTCCGCCGTGACAACCACCATGCGAGCCTCCTCCTGGTGGGCAGAGACGACAATGACATGCTAGCTCCTCCTCGCTGGCGTGCTTGAGCACGCACTCATCCTCCTCCTCTTTGTATGCTGCGGGCATGGACACAGCTCGACCTGCTCGCGTGCTTGGCAGCGCGGCGTCATGGCGAGGAGGGACTGCAGACGACGTGAGTGGGCGAGGGGTTGAGATCCCTTGCAGTACCGTAGGATGCTCTAGTTCATATGACATGTGGGGTCGGGTCCCACATTGCAGCGATAGTACTACACCATACAGTACTGCAGCGACTGTAGCATGCGCAATGGTGGCGGCGGCATATTGATGAGTGTGCTTATGGGAGCTTGGTAATAGGGTTGGTCAAACTTAAAAGAACATTGTACTGGTACGTAATCTTGTGCAAGCGCGTGCGTCATGGCCGCGCTTATATACCACATTAGTTAGCACAACATCGATACAGAATCATATCCAAGCGCGTGCACCACGGTCGCGTGGTCGATCGAAAGGTGTGTCACGATGTCACACTTGAAGGACATCGACCGAACCTTTTGTGTGTGTGAAAACAATCCCCAAATATTACTCTACTTGTTTTTCTAGAAAAGTTCTTCATGCTACAATATATCTATGAATTTGTATTTTGCTTCAGTTCGTGATTATTTGGATTTGGATGTTTTAGGTGCCCCCTACAAAAAAATTTAATAGAGATTTTGTGTGTGTAATAGAGAGAGAACATGTGTATGTGTCTATATGTGTGTTGTGGCAGAAAGGCAATGTGGAGACGGTGTGCATATGATAAGCATAGAGAGGTGTGAATGTGCAAATCATCATGTATGAGGCATAGAGATATGCCGAGATGTTGTGTATACATTAGAGAACGGTATTCTATTTGTGTTTTTTGTGTGTGCATGTGTGTGTGAGAGAGAGGAGCATCGGTAACACAACAACCGTCTCTCTCGATTCGACCGTCCCTCACACAATCGCATGTAACACATGCATCAACACACACATTTTGACACCCTCACCCAGCCCCTGCCTGCCTCAAGCCCCCCACATCGCTCTCTATCTCGCACACACAATCTCTTCATGAAAACCCTATTTGGAGTGCATGTACCTCTCCATCACATACACACCCTGTACCCAAGCACACACATTTATCTCTGGCTACGTCTCTTTCCCTTGCAAACACACTCCCCATAGTCCTCTCTTTGTATCCTGCACTCGGACTCTCTATATGGCTTAAACATTGATGCACACGGTGTATCTGTCTTGCATCATTAGCATCTCTTGCATGCTCACTATGCACACAAATTCTCTCCATAGGTTTGATTTCTCTCAATATTTGACACACACAGACACACAGTCCCCCCCCCCGAGCACACTATCTATCCCTATCCAAGGTTATATAGAGACCACTACCGCTTGTGCTTATCTGCACCCCCACATGCACACCACCTTGATCTTCAAGGAGGGCATCGGGAAGAGCGAAGACGACGACCAGACCGTAATAGAGACTACGGGGCCATTTGGAAGTAGGATGATGTGACGACGGCTGAGTAACTCCTCCCCCCTCTCTCTCCCTCTCTCTCCCTCTCCTTCCCTCCCGCACAAAATCATCGATCCCTCAGCCCGCAAGATTCCACTCTAGTCCATGTTCTTTTGAGCTCTGTCATCAAACCTTTTGTCTCTTCTCCTCCCGCAACAACAAAATCTCGATGCACACACATCTCACTCCTTATATTACATGTCTCCATCTTTCTCACAGACCTAACTTCTTCCTCTGCATATATATATATATGTATATATATATCCCTCTCTAGCACACTTCCTCTCTCTCTCCCTCTCTCTCAATATCTCTTTCTCTCTCTCTCGTGAGGTTTCTCTCCTACTCTCTCGCCCACATATATATAATCTTTCCCGTCATCTATCTCTCTCTTCCACTAGGTGTATATCTTGTGTGTTGAGCGCACACATCTCTCTCCCACCACTGCTCCATCTTCACAAACTCTCTACGTTACATTCACACATTGGGATGTGTTCCAAAAATAAGGATGAATGATGGAAGGCCTTATCAATATGTAGAGTTACTAGGAAGATGCCCGTGCGTTGCATGGAACGTCAATATGCATTTATCTGAGTAGTTTATCTTGTGGAAGATAAGGATGAATGAGGGAAGGCCTTATCTGCAAATGTGGAGAGAGGTGCGGCTATCTTTTTGCAAAATGGTCATATTTTCCTTCCTATCCATCAGATATAGATCAGACAACCTATATTGTAGGATGGCAGGCACAACATCATCACCAATTCTATTTTTTTATAAGAGTAGAGATAGTTGGTTTTGTTGCATCCAACAAATTAATAACTATGAAATGCATTTAGATTTTCATTTGAGTTGGATTATGTGAGTTTGAGCATATTGTGAAGTACTATAGACCTAGCATTCATCTTGGAATTCAACAACGATTCTAAATATTGAATTGTATGCACCATTACATTCCAAGTCAGTAGCTTAATATATTTATTTCACAATTACAACAGATAATAAATGCCATGACAAAGTAAGAAAACAGATGTGTACTCCCTTCGTTTTTATTTAAGTCCATTTATTAGCATTGGTCAAAGTCAAGTTTTGCAAACTCTGATAATGTTTATAAACAAAAATATTAACATACAGAACAACAAATCATTACTATTAGATTCATTATTGAATGTACTTTCACATAACATAGATTTGTTATGGTAAATGTTTGTATTTTTTCTATAAACTTGGTCAAACTTTAGGAAGTCTGGCTTCACTCAAACCTAATATGCAGAGTGAATAAAAATGGAGGGAGTACAATACTCCTAGATGCTCAGTCCAATCACTGAACACTTGGGGAGAAGGGAATAGTACAGTGTTACAAATTTTAGGTTGGCAACAAAATCTCCTGCTTCCAACGAGATCTCCCGTGACTCAGATTCGACCAATGCAAAGTTACCATCAAACCCTTGGTCGAACAGGTCGACGTATGCTAGTTTGTCGGGGGCTATTTTGGTAACTTCACGTTCACCCCACCTATCCAACCCCACCCCGGCACCCATAGTACTCCTCATTACTCCCCATTCTCTATCCCTGCCACAAAATAGACTTCTCCACTGCACCACAGCACCTTCATGCCCCTCCCCTTCTTCATCGGCCCACTCATCCACCATAGCGCATTTGCCTCATCGACGATGTCGTACACCACACTGGGGCCGGTCCGCCGTCGCCGTCCTACATGGAGCCGCTTCCCAGCGTCGTCTTCCACGGTCTCGAATCTGCTTCCCAGAAGCCGACGCCAAGCATAGAAGGACCACCATCATCGACAATGAACTGACTCCTGTTGCCGACCATGATGCACAGACGCCACCGTGACCTTCGTACTCCTCCTTGATTGATAATGTGTATATTGATTCTCTTGGCAGTACATGTGCACTTCCGATTATGTTCATACTTACCCTTCAAATTTCTTTTCTTGACTGTGAACAGTAGGAAAGGCTCCTACTATGATAATACATTTATAATGTTGTAACATTGTACAAATGGAGTATTTACATGGTGGGGTGTCCTGGCCACTTTGTGGCAGGTGAGGGGCGGTCTAACTTAAGCAACGGTGCTAATGTAAAGAGTGTACAAAGTTGAGAACAAAGGGCATATGCGCCTCTTTAACCTTGTGTTGTAGTAGCTCGAAGTCCCTCTTGAACCTGTCATGCCAAGAACGAAAGGAGGTGGCTATTGCCCTAAAGTGTTTATTGTTCCTCTCTTTCCAGATGCTCCAGGGGACTATTACCCTTCAAATTTCTTGGCTGCTATTGTTCCTGAAAAAGTAATTGGTTATAGCTTGCATTGTCCAACCCAATATCATCTTGTAATTGTGTGTCACTCCTGTATTGCACTGTGCATGGGTAGGTTCTTCATCTGTAACCAGTAGTGTCACAAATGATGGAAGTTTTTTAGAATAGCAAGGAGGTAATCCCCACTATTATATTCACTAAAAATGAAACCACAACGTAGTTGTAGCAAAGTTGAAGAGCCACATAGCAGGATATTAAAGATCACTCATGCTAACATGGCAGATGAGTGCATTAATGTTGCCCACAAGATGCGTGAGTATTACTATATTTTTCTTGCCATGTTGAGATTTTAAAACTACGAATGTGAACATGGAGAGGAGCAATGAAGACCAAATACGGGATGTTGGGGTTATCTTCAGAGAATGTCGCAAGTTAAAGAGGAGCTGCACTAAACCTGTAAAACGAACTTTGGTAAGTAAGAAGCTTTCAATTACTTTGACATTGAGAACCTGACTTGCAGTGGTGGATGTTTTGTGTGTCCTTGATGGTTTCGTTAATGAAATCGGATGGAGGCCCCTCTTTTGATCATTTTTTACTTTGACATGGTATGTGTCTAGCAGCAGTAGTGAACATAAGTGAAGCTCTTTTTCATATCAAAGGATTGACAATGTTCATCATCATCAATTTGATAGAAAACATTCTAGTTTTGATATATATACATATCACTACAAATATCTTATGTTTCACTAAAAATATATTCCTTTGGCTATTTTGATGAGATAAGGGAGGAATGGGGTTATTTTCATGATTCTAATTGTGAGACATTGTTGGAAAAAGCGCATGTGTGTGAGAGAAAGAGGCAGAGAGAAGGAGAACAGAGTGCGTGTGTGACAATGACATGAAGTGCGAGAGGTATTACCATAAAGTGAGGCGATAGTGTGGGTGTGCATGATCGAGAGGGTTGTGTCTCAAGAAGGGATGAAAAATCTACATAGATACAAGGAGCGAAAGTGTGCGGTAGATGGATAAACCTATCTAGAGGTTGGTCGATCAATGTTTGTGAGACAGATACGAGTCGGGGTGGCGAAAGTGAGAGTTTTGTGTGTGTGAGAGTGAGAGAGACGGTAGTAGGTAGGGGGATCGAAAGCGGGAGTTGTGTGTGAGTGAGAGACGTGGCGGGGAGAGTTTGTTTGATCGGTAAACAAATGAATAATGTTAGTTTTAGAATAGAGATGAAGACGAAAAAGAGACCCCAACAACCGGTGTGTGTGCGGGCGGAGAGTAATTTTAGTGGTAGGAGTCATATCTAGAAAGATATAGGGTGCCTGAGAGAACCCTGCAGAGAAAGGCAAAGTGAAAGACGAGTATGTGTGTGTGTCTGTGTGTGTGTGGCGGTGAAAAAGAAAGCTTAGGTAGCTGTAGTGATACCAGACAACTATAGGGACGTGAGAGATAATGAAAACCATGTAATATATGAAGATAGAGAGTGACACTTCTCGAGGGAGACGGGGAGAGACCGTGTTTGCAAAAAAGGGAGAAGCATGCAGCGAGCATGCAGGTGAGATGGAGAAAAGAGAGTGATAGCTACTTGAAGGAGCACGTGAGAGAGACCTAGAGACAGATGGACACGAAACGAGATTCAAATATTTAGTTATGTGTATAGAAGATGTCAAAATAAAAGGGATTCAAAATTTTAAATTCTAGATGATGGTACATGTAATTCATACTCGAACCAAAATTGTTATATCAAACATGCATACTAATTTGAATTTGCGCGTGTGTATGTTATTTAATGTATTGATATTGGTGATTCATACATTTGGTTTTGAAATTTTGAATTCAATGTTGAACATAACTTGGTTTAAAAATTTGGAATTCAACCTTATGATTTTGAGATCATTGCATTTGTAAATCATATTTTATATATAAAGGAGTAGAATTCTTTGTTGTGCTTTTGGAAGTAGATATAAGAAATTATGTATATAGATTTGTATTCGAATACAAAATGGATCCTACCGGAAAAAAAAATACAAAATGGATTGGAATTGAGTTGGCACGGTAAACATGCAAACTTTTTCTGCAAAAATTTGAACGGAGCTGGGAAACTCGCAGTAACCGCCCGAAACAAAAATCTGCAAGATGGATATTACTGCCTATCGGCTCGATATCTATAGGTTTTGATAGGGGTATGCTTGTAATTTCACTCAAACGTGACACAACCACCTCCGCCTCTCACCTCCCTGGATTCATACATGGTGGACGCCAAAACACAGTTTCTCCTCTGTCGAAATAACCTCTCACCTCCATCAGATTCATACACGATGGGCACCAAAACAAACTCTCCTCGGCTAAAATCTCCATCGACAAATATTCGGTGTATGCGAGATTACCGTCCTATCCCCAACCGACCAATATTGCTGTGATGTAGGAAATTTAAGACAAGAGCGTCCTAAAGACATGGTTCCCCATACTTCTCTCCCTCCATTTCCCCATTCGTACTCCATGGGCGGCAAAACACCCTCTGCACCCCGATCTCCTCCATCTACCACCCCATCCACCGCCGTCCTCCTCCACCATGCCGAGCTAATACCCCGTCGCCTCGTCCATTACAAGAGATCGATCTCTCTCATCCATGGCTTCGGACCAGGATCCATGCATCGCATCCTCTCGCTTCATCCGCATCGTCTTCCACCTTGCCGAGGCCGCTCCTACGACCATCTCGTCCACTGCGCTAGGATATTTCCCTCGCTGCCACCATCTTCCCTCCTAGATCTACTTCCACGCCACCTGCAGCCATCTCTACCGTAGCACCCCTAACTCCTTAGCAGATGCTTACACGACGCCATAGTAGAGCTGATACTCTTTCGTATCTTCTCAAGTTATTTATCTCAGCAAGAAGATAGATCTCCACCGCTTTATTTTGATTTCTTGTCCATCACTTTGAATCATACTTGTTAGTTGAAAGCAAACATTGGTTGCGAAAGTTGCCTTTGTTCGGTTTGCACCTTCAGATCCGCCATGGCATGATCACCACTATACTCGCAATACTTCTGGTTTTCCCCCTTTTATATTCCACATTGGCTTAAATGACAGTCGACTGAATTTCAATTTGGGGTCAGTCCATTTATTAGAGTTCACCGGAGGGAAGGAAGGCGCTCGCCGGAGGGCTGCCCCTTTATCTATCTTAGGGATTCAGGTGGGGACATTCATTGTGGGGGCGGTCGTCGGGCTATGGTGGGGCCTCGACGAAGGCAAACTCGATGCAGGTGGGGGTTGGATTCGCTAGAGGGGTGGCCGGGGCGGTGGGAGACCGGAGGTGGTGGGAGGTTCATGGGAGGGTAGGGGCCAGTGGTTCGGTCGGCGGCCCATGCGGTGGTCTGTAGGGGAAGAATAACAGGCGAGGAAGAAGAAGGGTTAGGAGACGTAGGATCTTCATCCAACCGCCTGAAATGGTCGACTAGCCCAAATTATGAAAGTCAGGCGACGTGCATGTAGACATTCCCATATATTTAGTACCATCATCATAGGTGCTTCGAGACGTGCAAGCAATGCTCCTCAAGCCATCAAGCTAAACAACATGCCACTCATAATTCCAAACTTAGTTTCTTAAATACGAATTTGATATGATACTAACATGTTGTACTAAAACAGAGAATGTTTAATTGGTCAGCTAATGTTCCTACTTCACTTTCGAAAAGCACGTTCGCCACATATCGAGGGACAGGAGGGAGTTGCATTCTTTATGCGCTCTGGTTCATCATGTGTGGGCAATGAACATTTTATTATCCAAAATATTCTTGCTCTTCTTTAGCATGGTCCTCTTCTGTTCTTCTTTAATAAGTACTCTCTTCGTTCCTAAATATAAGTCTTTGTAGAGATTCCTCCATGGACTACATACGGAGGAAAATGAGTGAATCTACACTCTAAAATGTATCTATATACATCTGTAGGTGATCAATAGTGGAATCTCTACAAAGACTTCTATTTAGGAATAGAGGAAGTATAATAGTAGTACAGTATGTTCCTTTTAGTGAAGAGGAGCATGGACATTTGCAATGTATAGGTCTATTCGGCCGCTTGTCATGGACGCTTTCAGCTCTTCGTGTTGGTCTTCATGTCGCTTGTCATGGATGCTTTCAACTCTCCGTATTCGTTCGTATGCGTCACCTTTGAGAGTTATACTGATAGTAACTGTATTACGCCTTCGGTTGTAGAGAGCTGGTATCTGAAGCCTTTCTAGCCATACCGGCAATACTAGCACATATTTTCCAACAAGTTCCACTTTCCTGATTTTACTCGTGATGCTTAGGGTTTTCCCATTATATCTATACTATGATCTACGTATGTGCTTTGTGTCCTACTAGCGGTACTCTACCCTTTAAAGCTAAATAGCACACCAATCATAATTCCAAATCTTAGTTGTTCCAATATGAACATACATTTAATTGGTCAGCTAATGCTCCCACTTGAGTTTCCAAATGCATGTGGCCACATAGAGAGAGCCAGCATGGAATTGCATTTCTTTGGATTCTTTGATTCATCATGGGTGGGAAACCAACATTGTATAGAAAGAAAGAGAATCTCCATAATATGCTTCCTCTTCTATTCTTAACAAGTTTCTCTTCTATTCTTCTTTAATAAGTACAATATGTTCCTCGTCAAGAAGGCAAGAAGGGACATCTACAGTCGACAGGTCTAAGTGGCCGCTTCTGCAAGTTTCTTTCAGCAATTCGAGTTGGTCGGCCATAATATCCAGGAAATGTTGGGAGTTGCGCGACCTTTCAGAAACTAGACTAATAGTAATAGTAGTGCGCCTTCAGGTGAATAGAGATGGCCTATAGGTGATCGATAGGCTTTCAGTTAGTAGAGGCAATAGAACCCCATATTTTCCAGCCAGTTCCACTTCACCGATTTATTTATGATGCTTATGGTGTCCCCCTTTTATCGACAGTACAATCTGCATAGTGGCTTTGTGTCGTAATAGCAGCACTCCATCCTTTAAGCGAAACTACATGCCACTCATACCACCAAAGCTTACATTTAATTCGTCAGCTAATGCCTAATGTTACTATGTGAGTTTTGAAATGCATGTGCGCCACATATAGACATGTTGGAATACTATTTCTCTGTGCACTCTCGTTGTCATGGTTTTGCAATAAACTTTCAATACAATATATTATGACCCTATCATCTGCCAACTATCCTTTCTTCTGGAGCTCCCAATAGGGAGCCTATTTTTTGTGTAATTGCGACATATTATATTATTGTGCGCACCAAATTACAGCAAACTAGGGCTCTCTCATCCAAATCCAGTGATAGCACACAAGGGTTTACAAGGAGCCCCTATTATATTAGAATATCCACTACATTATAAAGATAATCTCACTACTATTTATGTTGTCATGCTTCTTAGATATTGAACAAAACCACAGTGAATATGAGAATGCACACAATCATAAGAGTATCGCGGAACAGTGCAATGACTACCAAACATAGCATCAAGGCATTGAGTTCCATTCTGGATGGAATGAAGCCCACACACTCCGCTCCTATAGATTCGTGTTCAGAATATGATCCTAATGACTATTCCGAGCTCAGGAGTCAAAGGAAGATGGCCTATCCTGTTCACTGTACAAGGTGCATGTTTTAATTTGGCAAGGTTTTCTTGGTTGCACATAACTTGCGTAATCTGTCTTGCGTTTCTTCTGTTTCTTTGTACTGCCATCTGCTTAGTTTACTCATCATTTGTCATCATACCATGCCCACCCATTTGTCATCATACCATGTTTTTTCATTCAGATGATGTTGTTGTGTATCAGAAATCCCAAAGGTAGAGAGTGATTGCAGAACTTGAAGGAGTAGTAGCAAAGTCCTTGAAAAAGGTGGTGGTACCACAGAAATTAGATAGCACCCCACTTATATTGGCGATAGAACCAGCGCCACAAAACCTAGGATATCGCAACTATACTGCTTGCTCCTTTGCTGTTGTTAGTACTTGTTGTCTTGTATCGTTGTACTTACATTCATACCTAGTTGATTATGTGCATCAGTGTGCATGATAACCTGCATATCCATTGTTCTCTCCTAATTATCAGATCTATATTCATGCTTAGATTAATGTAGAATAAACCCAATGCTTATGAAGAAGTTTAGATCTACATTTTTTTGTAAGTATATGTTGTCTTTATCACTGTACTTATACTATCAGCTAGGTGTTCATATACCATCACTTTGTAGCTTATTTCCCCTTCGCATCCATTTTGTACACATCAGATCTATGTTTACTCTTACCAAAATGATGAATAAAACCAATGCTACTAAAGATGTTTAGCTCTGCATTACTCTTGTTAGTACCTTTTGGTTGTATGATGTACCTACATTTATAGCTAGTTGATTATGTAGAATCACTCTGCATCTTAACTTAAATAATGTCCATTTGTTCCTATATTATCACTTCTATATTTACTCTTAACAAAATGTAGAACAAAGGCAATGCTTATGAAGAAGACTTTGTGGTAAACTTCTTGAATTGCCCCCCCCATCAACATGGAAAAGGGCTTTATAGAGCCGGTCTACATTACTAACGTAAGTTTGTCCTTCTCGAGCCTTCAAACTTTGTTGTGTATATCTGGATAGCAATGACTGCAACTGCTATTTCTTTTTGTCATTTGCATGAAATTCCATGTTTAAAGTTTATTATGAAGAAGTTCATAAACATAAGTTTCTCCTTCACAATTTTTGTTTTTAGTTGTACAACCTACTTCCTTATTCATACCATGTAAATTAAACTAAATGTAGCAAGTGATCTACCTTAGCACTGCATGTATGCTTGTGTTGTTGATCTGTAATCTAGTGGTGTGGTCAAACTACCAACTCCAAGAAAATGTCATATCCTGCTATGTCTTGACTATGAACAATGCATATTATGTTCATATTATTTAAATCATGTCTCTTTATTTACCAATCTGAAATGGGATAAATTGACAGTACACTCACCATCGATGCTTATACATTCTTTAGCCCTACATGTATGCTTGTGTTATTCATCTATAGTCCAGTGGTGTGGTGAAGCTGGCCACTCATGCGTAATGCCATTTCCTGCCATATCTTAACTGTGACCAATTTTTATTCTATTTTAATCCATGTATCTTTATTTGCCACTCAGAAATAGGATGAACAGACAACACTGTTGCTTATATTTGCAAAGCATGTTATCTGTCTGCTTTTTTCTCTTTCGGGATGATATCACTGACGCCAAGAACTGCCATTGATGGTATGCAGCTAGAGTTGGATATAAGCGTCAGACAAGTGCAGTCATCAGCTTGCTTAGCTGCTTGCGCTACAGCTCCCAGGTAGGGTTAACCTTTCTTGAACTGTGTTGAAGTGACGTCAGTTCTGTATATTATTTTAGGCGGCGTGTTTATTTTCACTGGTGGTGTCCTTTGATGCCCAGTGTATGTAATCTGTTGTCTGGTTGCACTTTATTATCGCTGGCGGCAAACTTTTATGCCAAGTGCATGTAATACGTAGTAATTTCTTTGTTGTATAGTCTAGGTATATTCTTCATCATCATGCTGTAATTTAGTTTCTGTATATGCTGTCACTGCTCCCTGAAAAGGCCCTAAGCTTTGACGTGGCGCAATGGGCCTAAACGTTCAGTTTATATTATATAAAAAATGTGGTACAAAAACTGACCGGCCCACCAATCATTGTAAATGGGCCAAAAAGTGGGCCTACAATCATGTCCAGTCAATAGCAGGCCTAGACATAAACTCACCAACTATTGTAAGGAGTTTTTACACCGACACAAGGTATGTTAAACAACTAGATATGTCCAGTACTCAAAGTAAGTTGCGAATAAAGTTACCAGAATAGTCAAATTGTTGATCATAGGTCAACACTAAAAATGTCGTGAAGTACTGACAACATTTTTCTTGCATACGGAGAAGATGAAGGGATTATTGTAAGGAGTTACCTCAATACATGTTCATTGTAGGTAGTACATCGACAAAGATCTTCATCGGTGCTCCAAGCGATTTTCGGTTTCAGTTAAAAGATTTATGGTGGCATAGTAAGTTAGAATTTGTCCAAGAAAGTTACTATGGTGAATTCTATGACAGAAGGCTAATCATATTGTTGCTTTATAAGAAACCATAGAGGGATTAGAAGAAAAGTTTCATTTACGAACTCTATGGTTTCTAGATGATTGCACCAATGAAACACTACACTCAATAGTTGTTCCTTAGCTCAATCTAAAGAACCAAAGGTCCTGCTAGTGATTCAATATACACAAATGCTATTTCTCATAAACTGTGAATTCTTGTGAAAGCATGATAGATGCATAGATATTCAAATGATACACCCAGATCTGAAGTTGTCAAGATCTGATAGGACGAAGGCTATACCACAAGAAAAGCATGAACAAACACCGGATTGTCATTGGTGTAAAAGAAAATATGCTAACTAGATTATTGACTCTAGTGCAAGTGGGAGACTATTGGAAATATTCCCTAGAGGCAATAATATTGCATTATTATATTTCCATGTTCATATTTAAGAGTTTATATTTCATGATACAACTGTAATGATCCTAAAATATGTGATTCAGTGGAAAATTCATATGCACGTGTGGAATGTTAAATGGTAAAGAATAGGTTCGTAGTCTTTCCTCTAAAACTGGCACCATTGTTATTGGTGATCATGTTTTCTGGATCTTAGGATATCATTAAGTATAACGATAGCCCTAAAACAACATTGAGAGTATGATGTTAGAAGAAAGATCATATTGAATCGACCCAAACCTATTTGTTATACTTTGAGATAATATCATCTGAAATCAATTGTTATTACATAGAGTGTTAGCATGTGTTTTAGTTCCTTGGACCATGAGAGTATAGTAGTCACTTACTACCATGCGGTGGACTTTGGGGTTGCTCAAACGTCATCTGTAACAAGGTGATCATAACGACAACTTGCAAGTTCATCGGAAAGTTTGACAAGGGACTATATAGCTCGAGAGTGGGATTTGCTCCTCTGATGATGGAGATGTGTTCTTAGGGCCCTCCTGGTGTGAAAACATCCATCATTGTTTGGCCAGACACAGGTGACTATGTATGGGGCTGTCAGAACACTTCAACGAGAAAGAAGAACAAAATCGGTAACGAGGGTGATGATATAGTGAGCATCTGCATGACTCGAGAGGACACCGACACTCCCCGGGTTTTGTAAAGTATTGGAAGCAAAGGGAACATCACATGATAACCAAAGGTTCACTTGAATGTCATTCGTGTAATCATAGGGGTCGATATGGACGTCCACGGTTCCACTATTGGTCATTCAACGAAGGAATTTCATTCGTGTCTATGATTTACCGAACCTACGGGGTCACAAGCATAGATTGATCATGATTTGTTGAGGTTTAGTAGGATGAGAGTATCAAGGATTTATTTTTGGAATTGCTTCATTAATATTCGGAATAGTTCCGAGAGGAACAAGAAGCGTTTCAGGTTCATCGGAAGGGTTTCAGAGATTATCGGGCAATACCGGATATTCCCGATAAGCAATAAATAGGTGGAAAATGTTTCAGGTGATGTTAAAATACATATAAAAAGATATAGTAATTTTTAGATGGATTTTATATTTAATTTAATATCAACGGGCCTTAAAAGGCCAATGGTAGAAGGAGTATCAGGCCACAGGGGCCCAATAGGGAGGCGCCCCCTTCTCCTCATGGTAAGGAGGGAAGGAGGCCGAATTGGGGGGATCCCCCTCTCTTGGATGGACAAAGGGGGGACACTTCCCCCTAGTGTGGTGCCTTTTCTTCCCTCTCCAACCTATATATATACTAGAGGATTTGGACCTTTTGAACACACAAGTTTTGGAGCCTCCTCTAGTTCATCTAGTTCTAGTTCTAGTTAGTCCTAGTTGACTAATTAGAGCTATACCTAGTTCCTATAATCCTCATAATTAGAAGCCCAATGTGGTTATAAGCTCCTCCCTCTAATTCTTTTGTGACGATTATCTCTGGATGGCGAAGTGCTACCGGATTGTGAAGACAGTACGCTTGCAACCAAGTAGAGAGGTTGTGCTTTCATTCTTCCATTCAAGGGATCGTTCGAGGACAGTCGCAGGATCATCATCAATGGTTTGAGGGACTCCAAGTATCATCTACAGTGACTCTTGTACTTCTGCTACACTCCAGAGTCGGTAACGATCATTGATCCAAACCTTATATGCATCTTCATATTGTTCCTGGTGACAGTAGGGCAAATATTTTTGTTTTATATTATGTTTCCCAACACAAGCCTCATTGATGTCAGATTTTTCTATACCTTTTTTCCTTCCCTTATAAACCCCAATGATCATTCTCTTTGCCATCCATAGTGCTAAGTCCTTGGCTCACGCTTAAGTATTGCATGAGAGTCGAAAAGCTTAAGAAAGAAAAAGTAATTTAATTGCTTGGTTTGGCACTGGGGTTGTTCATGATTTGATAAATTCATGTTAGGAAGGCTGAGTACGCCATGCTTTTCATGATTAAGTGTGTAGGGATCATGTTCTTTAGCGTCTTTATTGTGAAAGGAGTGATTTTTTACTAGTATTCTTATGTATTTTTGTTTCAATGTCAAATTCATAGACTACGGCCTTGAATCACTCATGTCCCAATATTCATACCACGGTTACATTATTGTATCAAGTACATGTTAGCTAGCATTCAACATCAAAAATTCTTTTCTTATCATTTACCTACTTGAGGACGAGTAGGAATTAAGCTTGGGATGCTGATATGTCTCCAACGTATCTATAATTTTTTATTGCTAAATGCCATTATATTATCACTTCCGTATGTCTCTTTATATTATTTTTGTGGACTAACCTATTAATTTAGGGCCCAGTGATAGTTCTTGTTTTTTTCTTGTTTTTGGTTTTCCAAAAAATCGATACCTAAAGAAGTCCAAACACGATGAAACTTTTTAATGAGTTCTTCTAGACAATAAGAGATCCTAGAAGCTTTGGGGGAGGATGAGAAGACCCACGAGGGCCCCACAAGCCAGGGGCGCGCCCTGGGGGTAGGGCATGCCACCCTGACTTGTGGGTTCCCTCGTAGCTCCATTTGCCCTTTTTCCTCACCTATAAATTCCCACATATTTAGTAACCCTCGATGAAAGACCCGAAACAATTTATTGCCTCTTCAAGCCTTTGTTCCGAAGTGATCCCATCTAGAGCCTTGTTACGGTACTTTGCCAGAGGGGGCAATCATTAGGGAGGCCATCCTCATCAACCTTGTTGCCTCCATGATGATGTGTGAGTAGTCCTTTCAAGACCAACGGGTCCATAGTAGTAGCTAGATGGTTTTCTCTCTCTCTCTCTCTTAATCTTCAATACAATGATCTTGTCTAAGGTCCTTCCGTTTTAATCTTTTGCGATGTGTTTGTTGAGATCTGATGAATTGTGGGTTTATGTTCAGATTATCCATTGAATTATTTCTAATCTCTTGTGGTTTCTTTACTACATAATTATAGCTTTGTATTTCTCTCTGATTTATCCGTCTACTTCAGCCAAGTTTGATTGATTTATCTTCAGCTGGAGAGGTGCTTTGTGGTAGGTTCAATCTTGTGGTGACCTTGCCCAGTGATAATAAGGGCAAAGGCACATATGAGTATTGTTAGTACTAAGGATAAAAGGACGGGGTTTGGTCATCTTGATTGATCTTATCTTTTCTACATTATGTCATCTTGCTTAAAGCGTTACTCTATTTGTATGAACTTAATACTTTGAGATGCATGCTGGATAGTGGTCTTGGGGTGGAGTAATAGTAATAGATGCAGTTGGATTAACGGTCTACGTGTCACGAACGTAATGTATATGTAATTATTATGCCATGAATGATCACAATTATAGCTATGCTCAATTCTAGCAATTGCCCAATAGCAATTTGTTTACCCACCGTTGCTATGCTTTCGAGAGAGATACCACTAGTGAACCTATGGCCCTCGGGTCTATCTTCCATCAATACTTAGGTCTCCAAAATTCCCTTTATATGTTCTCTTATTTTATTTTTTCTTTGCATATCACTATTTTCTTCTAACCGAGTGACTGGCAAGAATAAGGGCAGTGAGGAACCCCTTTCCTTTGTTGGGTGCAAGCAATTTTGTTGTGCACATGATGCTAAAGGTGTTCGTGTTTGCCACTCTTTGTAGAGTTTTTGGGCTTCCTTGCAGAGGAAGGGTGATGTATTATAGGAGCAGATAGTATTTCCCTCATTTAAGAACCAAGTTTTATCGAACCAGAAGGAGACGTCACACAAACAACGTGAACAACACCTGCACATACACAAATCAAGCACACAACCAACGCAAGGGGGTTGTAGCTCCCTTTATTCTCGCCAGATGCAAGGATTAATCTGGTAGTGATAGGTGAACACAAAAATTAAGTAAAGGATAACAGCGATTAATTGTAGGATTCTTATTAATAATGGAAAAGGGACCCGGGGCCATAGTTTCACTAGAGGCATATCGCCAATAAATTTACAATCAATGGGTAAACAAATTACTGTTGGGTGATAACCCACAAGTATAGGGGATCAATTGTAGCCTTTCTCGATAAGAGTATCGAATGCAATGAGGAGCTAAAGGTGGAAGAAATATTCCCTCAAGTTCTATCGACCATCGATACAACTCTATGCACACTTGATGTTCGTTTTACCTAGAACAAGTGTGAAACTAGAAGTACTTCGTAGGTGTGATAGGATAGGTTTGCAAGATAATAAAGAACACGTAAATAAAAGCTAGGGGTTGTTTAGTTAAAAACACAACTTAGTTAGTTTCAGTAGAGAGCTTTTTGTCACAAGAAATTTATTTGTCCCTAGGCAATCGATAACTAGACCGGTAATCATTATTGAAATTTTATATAGGGAGAGGCATAAGCTAACATACTTTCTCTACTTGGATCATGTGCACTTATGATTAGAAATCTAGCAAGCATCCGCAACTACTAAAGATCATTAAGGTAAAACCCAACCATACCATTAAAGTATTAAGTCCTCTTTACTCCCATACGCAAACAACCTACTTGGGTATGTGCACTACAAAAAAAATACACTTCCGTGATGATACGTGTTTGTCACAGTAGGTCACATTTTTGGTCATGCATGTACATCCATGACAAATTTATGACAGAATCAAGATAGTCATACTTGTGCTGTCGTAGAAGTGTTCCATGACATTACCAAAATTATCATCATGGAAGTGTCCACTTCCATGACGATAAATCGCGCGCCACAGAAGTGCTTTCGTCAAGGGTAACCGACACGTGGCATCCACCGTAAGGGAACGCCGTTAAGCTATCGGGTCCGGTTTTGGATCCAATAACCCGTTAACATCCCCGACCAATGGGGATTTTCCACGTGTAAAATCATCATTGGCTGGAGGGAACACGTGTCGGCTCGCCGTTGGGATAGATGTCATCCACTCATTGGACCCAAAGCGCCTATGATACATCGACATGTGGCACGACCCAATAGAGGCCCATTCCTGTGAAAAGGCTGGCCCGTTTGACTTGGTCAAAAGGTGGCAGGCCAGCCCACGACAAGCCTGTTAACGACCCATTCACATATAGCCCATTTGCAGCCCGCTAACCCAGGGCCCGTTTACCGCCTATCCAAATTAGGCCCAGTAGCGTCATCTAGGCCGTCCAATATAATTCCAGCCCGTTTTAACTTCTGGCCCATGTATGGCCCATGACATCTTTCGGCCCATATGAGGCCCTTAGTAACCCTCGGCCCATTAACGGCCTGTGGTAAAATTGGCTCTTAATGAACAGTGTATCACTTTATACCCATTAACGGCCCATTATTCCGTTGGGCCGTTTCCAGCCCATGTTATCTTTCGGCCTTCTCAGGGCCCATTTATTCTTGGGCTCATTTCCAGCATTCGTTTACTTTCGGCCCATTACTGTTTTTGCTTGTGGGCCAAATTCAGCCCGTGGTTACAGTCGGCTCATTTGTGGCCCGTTAATACGTTGGACCGTTTTCATAGCGTCATCAAATACGGCCGATTAACGATGGCCCATTATGGTCGTCCCATGAACGGACGATTTCAAATCTAGCCCATCTATGGCCATAATGTGGTTTGTTATTTGCCCATGTTTGGCCAACCGATCATACGGTCGTAGAAGGCTCATTGATGATACGGCTCGTAGAAGGCCCATTGTGTCTAAGGCCCGTAGAAGGCCCATTGTTTCTACGCCCCGTAGAAGGCCTTAAGCATCACTTTATCCATCTGACTAAAAGCAAGGTATTGGGTCTAGGTAGAGTTGCAATCTCAAAGGATCAACAGATGGATAAAGTGATGCTTGTTGAATCCCTTGGTTTCAACTTAATGTCTATCTCAATGCTTTGTGATTTGAACATGATTGTGATATTTGGAAAATATCGTTGCCTTGTTCTAATGGAATCTGACAAGTCTTTAGTCTTTGAAGGGTATCAGAAAGATGATTTGTACATGGTAGATTTCTCAGCAGGGCCACAACTTTCCCTATGTCTTCTTGCAAAAGCTTTAGAGTGATGGCTCTGGCATCGGAGGCTAGGGCATGCTGGCATGAGGAACTTGCATACTCTCGCAGAGAAGAAGCACGTCATAGGCATCGAAGGCATCAAGTTCAAGAAGGATCACTTATGCGGTGCCTGCGAAGCTGGAAAGATGACGAGGGCCAAGCATCCCTCTAAGACAATCATGACAACGACTCAACCCTTCGAACTGCTACACATGGACCTCTTTGGTCCTACTCACTACTCTACTCTAACTACTACTGCTTGTCTCTATGGCTTCGTCATTGTTGATGATTATTCAAGATATACATGGGTACACATAATCCTCTACAAGACTCAAGTGCAGGGTGTCTTCAGACGCTTCGCCAATCGAGCCATGAACAACTATGGCATCAAGATCAAGCACATCAGAAGTAACAATGGCACTGAATTCAAGAACACCGGCCTCGACACTTATCTTGATACATTGGGCATCACTCATGAGTTCTCAACTCCATACATGCCGCAGCAAAATGGCATCGTGGAACGCAAGAATAGAACACTCATTGAGATGGCTCGGACGATGCTCGATGAATACAAGACACCAAGAAAGTTTTGGCCTGAAGCTATTGATACTGCATGTCATGTCATCAACCGTGTTTATCTTCACAAGCTTCTGAAGAAAACATCCTATGAACTCCTCACTAGTAAGAAGCCAAATGTCAGTTACTTCAGAGTATTTGGTGCTAGGTGCTGGATCAAGGATCCACATGACACTTCAAAATTTGCACGGAAAGCACATGAAGGTTTTATGCTTGGTTACGGAAAAGGATTCACATTCCTATAGAGTCTTCAACCTCTTTCACTATAAAGTGGTTGAAACTGTGGATGTGCCATTCGATGAGACTAACGACTCGCAAAGAGAGCACCTGCCAAATGTGCTAGATGAAATTCCACCTGGTGAATCCATCAAGCTTATGGGAACTAGAGAAATCATACCGTTTGAAGTACATCCTGAAGAGGAACTTATCATTTCTGCACCTAATCAACCTGAAGACAATGCTCAACCTAAAGACAATCCTTCAAACGATGACAATGATCAGCAAGAGCAAAATCTTCGTCCAGTTCATCCTCGTGTTGCAAATGAAGTAAAGATTGAGAAGATAATTGATAGCATCAATGCACCTGGTCCACTCACTCGTTCAAGGGCAACATAGCTAGCAAATTTCTGTGGGCACTTTGCATTTGTCTCAATATCTGAACCCAAGAAAGTTGATGAAGCCTTCATGGAACCTGAATGGATTCAAGCTATACAAGAAGAGCTTCAACAGTTCGAGCTGAATAATGTATGGGAACTGGTCAAGCGTCCTGATCCTCGTAAACACAATATCATAGGTACTAAATGGATATATCGCAACAAGCAAGATGAGCATGGTCAAGTTGTCAGAAACAAGGCTCATCTCGTTGCTCAAGGATACACTCAATTTGAAGGAATTGACTTTGATGAAACATTTGCTCCTGTGGCTAGGCTTGAAGCTATTCGCATACTGCTAGCCTATGCAAATCATCATAACATACTTCTGTATCAATGGATGTGAAGAGTGCCTTTCTCAGTGGAAAGATTGAATAAGAAGTGTATGTTGCACAACCGCCTGGTTTTGAAGATCCAAAACACCCTAATATGGTATACAAACTCAATAAGGCACTGTATGGCCTCAAACAAGACCCTTGTGCTTGGTATGACACACTCAAAGACTTCCTGAAGAGAAAAGGCTTCAAACCTGGTTCCCTGGATCCCACACTCTTCACGAAGACATATGATGGTGAACTATTTGTGTGCCAAATATATGTGGATGACATTATCTTCGGCTGTACTAATCAAAAATACAGTGATGAGTTTGGACACATGATGCAAGAGCAATATCAGATGTCCATGATGGGTGAGCTGAAGTTCTTCCTTGGTCTTAAAATATGGCAACAATGCAACGACATCTTCATATCTCAAGAGAAATACCTCAAAGATTTCCTATAGAAGTTTGGAATGCAAGACTGCAAAGGTTATACGATGCAAATGCCAACCAAAAGTCATCTAGGTCCTGACGCCAATGGTAAAGAGTTCGATCAAAAGGTATACCGCTCCATGATTGGTTCTTTGCTTTATTTATGTGCATCTAGGCCGGATATCATGATTAGTGTTTGCATGTGTGCCCGATTCCAAGTGGCACCAAAGGAATCACATCTCTTAGCTGTGAAGCGAATTCTTCAATATTTGGCTTACACCCCAACACTAGGATTATGGTATCCAAAGGGCTCAGAATTTGATCTAGTTGGATTCTCGGATGCTGATTATGCTGGTGACAAGGTGGATCGCAAGTCTACATCAGGAACATGTCACTTTCTGGGACGATCACTTGTTTGTTGGTCTTTAAAGAAGCAGAACTGTGTATCTCTCCCCACTGCTGAATCTGAATACATTGCTGTTGGATCTTGCTGCGCTCACCTTCTATGGATGAAGCAAACACTCAAAGACTATGGCATCCATCTGAAGCAAGTACCACTCTACTGCGACAATGAAAGTGCCATCAAGATTGCCAACAACCCAGTTCAGCACTCGAAGGCAAAGCACATTCAGATCCGTCATCACTTTCAACGAGATCATGTCATGAAGGAATATAATGATATCATTCACGTCAACACTGAAGAGCAACTGGCAGATATCTTCACAAAGCCTTGGATGAGAAAAGGTTTTGCAAGTTGCGGTGTGAGCTAATATCTTGGAATCCTCAAATGTCCTGTGATCAGTCACAGATCCTAACACTTATGCATGTTGATGACTTAGATGTGCAACACACGAAGTAACGTATATCTTCAATAAATGAAGACTTACACTCTAAGTGTGGATACATTAACGCGGAATTTGACTTCGGAGCGCCACGATAATTGTGCGCTGTGTCTGGGTCTAATACTTCCTATACGATGGGTAATGCCACCACCAAATTCTTCTGTTTGAAGTGTTTGTCTCATGGCGTTACATTTGCTACGTCTTCGCATTTGGTTTCTTCAAATTTCAACATGTCCTCATGTTTATCTTCACTATGTTGATTTGGTTGTATTCTGATATGTACATATATTAGTGTTCTGTCCTCTACAGCATTCACTTATATCTATGTCTTCTCGTTTGAATCTTTTGAACTAAGTGAACGTGATCGGACCCTAACCTCTCTATGCTTTCTGCCTCAAACTCTATCTATCCAAATCACATGCATTCTATTGAAACTGTCGAATGTCTTCTCTGCGTCCTTGTCAGCAGAAGACATAGAGACAAACATTAAATCTAATTTTAAATGCTCAATCCTTTTTGCCTGAAACCCGGAGAAGCGGGAACGACCACCCGACAATCCAGGCGTGTGTGGGAACATGGAACAGCCTCCAATGTGTTGCATGTTCGCCACGTGTCCTTCAGATGTGAACCGCCAAGGGCACCTGCGTAATAACGTTGCGCCGTCCCTGTCCTTATAAATACACGTCACACCCCAGTCATTATCTCTTCTTCCACTTCTCCTTCTCGCACAAACCCTAGCGCCACCACTAACTCTCGACGATGCCGGCGACGAAGCACTTAGCTGTCGCGACCTCACCGACGCCGTCCTCATGCCGGCCGCGGACATCATCTTCTCCGCCGTCGCCGTAGGTGTCCTCCGTCGCCAAGTTAGGGCACGGAAGATCGAACTGCTCGGCCTCATCTTCTACTCCGTCTAGCAGTTCCTCGAGTGGTAAATAAAAGCTCTTTTTTTATAGTACTTTTGATCCAATAGATTCATCCTTCTCAACCACAAGTGGTTTCTATCCCAACAAATTGAATCTATCCTTTTCTGCATCTCATAACATGCCTAGTATGTTCACTTATGCTTCACAAAGTAGTTAGATTCCTCACTTGTACTTATTCGTGGATTCGTACAAATCTGGAACCAACTCTCTACATATGAGTGAATGTCTTCGCACTATGAGGTCAATGTCTTCTAAACTGATTTATCTTCAAAATCTTCCGAGAATGCATATGACCTCTTCCCCTTCCCTCGCATCTCTAATGCTGTCACAGGTACATGTCCGTGGGAGAATCCCTTGGTTCTCATAGTCTGCATTCATTTGCAGAGTTCTTATAGCATCACATCAATTCTCCCGAAGCTAATTCCTGTCTGACCAGCAGAAGGAAGCCTTTGCAAGTTCTGAAGCCATTCAGTCTGAACTTCATGGCGACAGAAAAATCAGTCAGGAAGGGAGGCACACAACGCCGTGAAAACACTGCTAAGGACCTGCCACCGGATCTCTATGAGCTATACAAGTCAGATCCAGAAGAGACCTATGGAGAATGCAAGAACTGAATCCAATGGATTCGAAGACATTGGGCAGAGGAATGGTTCAAGTACAAATTTGTCACTAACGAATATGCTGAAAAGAATGCCATCAAGGGCCCCCGGGGAGATATTATATACAAAGGTCTTCAGCCCAAGTCGAAGTCTCAAGCTATTGCTCAAGGCTTCTACCCCTGCATGATCCGTGGACCTCAGCCTGCTAATGCCGACCCATCCTCTCTGTTATGGTGTCGTGAAGACAATCTATTTAAGCGCAACTTCCAGTTTGCCAAAACTTCTGCCAAAGAGAACAAGTAGTCGCTTGGGTTAGACTTCAACCCCGGTCCCTCTGCTCCTCGTGCCGACGGCACACACGATGCTGAAACCAATATTGTTGGGCCCTTCTACAACCTTGAAGGTCTCATCACTCACATTCAGGTTCAAGGGGCAGTCGTGGATCACTCCGCAGATGACGCTGATTCTGACGAAGTGCCTGCACCACCGAAGCCTGTGAAGCAAAAGAAACCAAAGGCTTCAAAGCCCTCCTCTGCACCAAAAGTTTCGCGGGGCGAAGCCTCTGGCCACTGTACCTCCTGTAGCCAGTGTGCAGTCTGAAGATCTCTCTCGCATCTCCAAGTCTGACAAGATGAAGAAGCCCATGCAACCAACTGGTCAAGCATTGACCCCTGCTGCCGTTCTGAGGAATGAGAACGAAGCCATTGATCTGTCTAGTGACGACAATCTTGGCGATGATGCTCTTGAGCTTCTTATAAAGAGCAAGCAAGAGGCGGAAATCTTCAATGATCTTCCCCTCTTTGATGTGGAGATCATGTACAAGTTCATTGATGAGTGGTTCGACAGCCCAGACTTAGTTTTGATGATCTTCAACTCCCAATTGGCCTCAGCGTCTCCTTCCATGGAGCCATTGCTCCTGAGCTGGCTTTTGCACAGAGAATTGTTGAGCTGAATCACAAGATTGATTATTAAAAGGATCAGCTCAAGAAGCACATGGCCAAGCTCAACGTGGAAGACGTCCAAAACTTCAAGGTCATGCTGCATGAGCTCAAGGAGGCGTTCCACAAGAAACGTGAAGAAGCTAAAGGTTCTCGAGAGCGCATGAAACACTTGGCTGCCAAATGTTTTCAAGGCTACAATGAAGCTGAAAAGCGCAAGGCTCTGGGGCGACCTGGCATCGACCCCAGAATGGCTGCCAAGAAGAAGAAGAAGCCTGTTGTGGCCCAACCTAAAGCATCAAGGCTGGAAGAACCTCACATTGTCTTCCCTGCCAGTATGACAGGCTCGAAGCCTAAGTCCCCACAGTGGCTTCAGAGCTCAAGAAAACAAAAGGCAGCTGAAGCTGAAGCCCGCAAGCGCAAGACCAAGCACACCACTTATGATGCTCCACCGATGAAAAAGAGAAAGACAAAGAAGAAAGTTTGGGCTGCTCCCACAGAGCTCCTTGTTGTCGAGCCGATATCAGTGGCTCGTCCTGTGTCTGAACATAGTGAGCGCCAATTGATAGTTCATGAGCCTGCTTCCATAGAGGCTCCTAAAGATGAAGACATTCCAGCTGTTGACCCCATCGCAGCTGAATACATTGGTCATCAAGACAATGTTGAAGATGATGAAGTCCTTCCTCAGATCAAACACAATGTGGTATCATCGCCTGTTCTCACAAACAGCGAACTCATCAGCATTGGTCGTCCATTGATGCCAATTGCTCAGGATGAATCATGGGCTGATCACCCACAAGACTCCCCCCGTCAAGAAGAATCACCAAGTACTCCCCCACCTCAAGTTACCACTCCAGTGCTTGATGACAATGACTTCGTGGCCCAACCAACTCCATCTTCACAAGCGTCGCCAGTGTTCCACAGGCTTCGCAAAGGACCAAGGCCACATGTCACTCTGTCCAGTGTTCTAGAAGGAGAAGAGCGCTAATCAGTTTCACGCCAATTCTTTCCTGAAGCCTCTCCTACTGCAAACATCCCCGAGTCTGAACCCAAAGCAGCTGAAGATATTCCAGCTGCATCATCCGATGAACAAGAAGAGCCAAGACATGAAGAAGAACGTGTTGCTACACCCCCAACCAACCCTGAATTTGTTCCCGAGGAGAACGTGTCCGACCCTCCAGCTACTCGAGTGGAGGTTGATAACATTGAGGCGACCACCAACACCCATACTGAAACCAATGACGTTGTCATGGCTGAAGCTACTATGTCGCCTGAAGTTAATGCGGTGCCAGAAGTGATTGCACCTGAAGCCAATGCTGCTCCTGACGCAAATCTGTAGCCAGAAGTCAATGCCACTGCTCCTGTACCGCCTCCACGGCCACACACCCTTGAGCAAGCATTCTATAAAGGCCAACTTACCACTGCCCGCTGGCCCATTCTGGTTCCTCCACCTGCTGCCGGTCCGCAATTTGACTATCATGTGGAGCACAGGCCTCAGGTCCAGAAGCCAAAGCCAAGGCTGCCAAGGTTTCCAGGTACTGCAACTTCACCAGGATTGTTTAATCTAAATGGCTTCAAGGCACACAACACATTCTTTGATGGTGCCAAGAACCCCTACACAAGGCCAAGAATTTTATCAGATCGATTCTGGAGTTATCAACAGCGCAGTTACTATTCCTGTATCTTATACAATCAGGGGCGCATTTTCCCTCATATGCGTCTAGACTGCGAAGCCATGGCTGGGCTGCCCTTCCTAGAAGAAGCCCTTGACTGCTTCAGAGATGCTGGTCTTCTCCCATTTGTGACAGCAAAAGAACTTTGCAATGAAGAGCTTCTGCTTCAATTTTATGCTACCCTCCACATTCGCGGCTACAACAGGGATCTGAAGACTTGGATCCTTGAGTGGATGACAGGCGATCTACACCATGAAGCTAAAGCCCAAGACATCATTGAGCTTACTGCCCTGCCCACTCCTGACGAACATTATGAATCAGGTTGTCAGCTGCACCAAAATGCTTTGGAGAGCATCTTCGAGAAGCCAGAGCCAAACATGAGCCAAATGCTGAGCATGATGAAGCCATTGCCACAAGATGCTGACTATCCTAAGGAGTTCTTTGTTGAAGACCTAGAGTATCTGCCCCGCACTATTTATAATATTATCGGGCGAACTCTCTGGCCGATCAAAGGACATTCTCCTACAGCGAAGTTTGAAGGAGCAATGAAGACATTGGTTTTCTATATCTTCAATGGCATCAGCTTCAATGTTCAAGACTTCTTCATCACACAATTGGCTGCATCTGGCTCCAATATGTTTGGTCTGAAGTTCTATGCTCCATGGGTAATGCGCCTCATCCAGCTTCACTCTTCTATCAACTATCAGCCGTCTGCACGCAATCATTTTATATTCTTGCCAGAGATTGATCTGTCTGTCGAAGCCATTTACCCAGAGCCTGCAAAGGAGCCAATTTATCTTCACAATGTTGATCATCAAAGCTTCACCCAGCCCATTGAAGGAGTCCATGCCTTTTCTCGTGTTTATCCCTTGGCTGGCAATACATGTGCCCCTCGCACCCAAACTAAAGCCAGTGAAAGCACCATTGCTCAAAGGCCTTGGAAGCGATCTCGTGTTCTCAATGACCGAGAGCTTCTTGTCGCTCGACATCAGAAATAGGATAAGCATCATGACTAGCTTAAGCGTCAGATGCAAAGCCTCTTGGTAGACGTCATTCGCATTCGCAATCTTGCCACCAAGAATGCCTTTGTTACACATAAAACCTGTCGGAGGTCATGGAAGAGCTTGACATTGCTCAGTGCTGAAGCTGATCTTCAAGATGATGGCTTCACACAGAGATTCAAGTTTGACTCAACTCCTCCAAGGAATGCTCACTTGCGTCGGACTCCCTCACTCAAAGACTCTGACTATTCCTCCCCAGCTGCAACGGTGAATGCCAGAGTCATAGATGATCAAGATGATGCTACCTCACCACCTCCAACTTCGGCGCGTATCGAACTTCACCAAGTTCGTCTGCACCACCAAACCTCCCCGACGACCCTGCTACTTCGCCTACTCCTCATGGGAACGAGTAGCAAGCTCTATGTCTTCAAACCTTTTTTGGTCATTACTGACAAAAGGGGGAGAAGCATATGAGTTGATTGTCTTCTAGTGGGTCCATATGGGTGGTTGCTATACTTTTGCTACAGTTGCCAAGTGCTTACAACTCTCGCTTTTGATACATTTGGTTCTTTTGAGTTGTAACACTTAAACTTGATGGTCGTCTGCTACCTTTTCGTCAACTATGTGTTGCGATGATAAATTCCGCATGCGCGATGATAAATTCCGCACGAAGTCATTTTGCAGGCGTCCATTTTTCATTATGCATGTCATTATCTTCGTTATATCCTTTCATGCATGATGAATTGTCTTCATAAGAAGAAGAGGAGCTCCGCAAGTACAACCTGCCATGTGCACTTGCATTCAAAAGCAAAGTACTTATATGCACATCTTCAGGGGGAGCCTTTCTGCTACTTACGAAGACAATACCTAAATCCTTTACAAATTCACATACTTTTATTCCCATTGAAAACATCAACCAGTTTGTCATCAATCACCGAAAAGGGGGAGACTATAAGTGCATCTAGTGCCACCCCTAGTTGGTTTGGGAGTATTGATGAGAAACCTGGTTGAGGGACTAATGTGTTTGTGAGAATTGCAGGATAACAAAGGTAGTAGTCCCTCATTGATTCGGTTTACCTACCGGAGATGATACCTAAAAATGTATGAAGACATTAAAGACAAAGGTGGTATGTGAAGATATTCACATTGAAGACTATGACATGAGAAGACATCGCATGAAGACTATGGAGCACGAAGACTTAGTTGTTTCCTTGTTTCCTTTTCTTATTTGTTGAGTCATAGGAACCACCGTACTGTTAAGTGGGGCCCAGTGAACAAAGTTAGAGTGACTGAAGTGATGCTTAACCAAAATCCTATGTCTTCGAGCAAAGACAATGAGAGCAAATCTTATCCAGAGATGGATGAGTCAGCTTTACTTGTAGCCCAAGTAAAGTTGCCGCATGTGTTTGAAATCTAACCGTTGGAACACGTGTTAGTTCCTTAGTGACCCAGGGTCATTTCAGAAAAATCAGGTCGGGTTTCCTAGTGTCTATAAATAGCCCACCCCTACACCATAAATTGGTGGCTGCTCAGAGTTAGTGCACGGCTTTTGTCGTTTGAGAGCAACCCACCTCCGAAGCCTTTGAGAGAGAAATCCTTGCGAGGACAAAGCCCTAAACACCCAGAGCCAAAGAGTGTTAGGCATCACTGAAGTCTTCATGTCTGTGTGATCTGAAGACTTGTTACACTTGAGGACTGTGAATCCTCCAGCCGGTTAGGTGTCGCGTTCTGAGCGTCCAAGAGTCATTGTGGATCACCGGTGAACGAAGTCTGTGAAGGTTTGGAAGTCTACCTTGAAGACTTACCTGAGTGATTGGGTGAGGACTGGGTGTCCTTAGCTCAAGGGGAATAAGGTGAAGACACGGTCTTCTGAGTTGAATCTCAGCCTCCCTAACCAGACGTACAGTTGTCATAGCAACTGGATGTAACGCCCTTGATGCGGCTATATCTCCCACGTGTCGAAGCTCGACTTAGAGGCATAACCACATTGAAAGCAATGTCGCAAGTGAGGTAATATTCACACAACCCATGTAATACATAAGGGAAAGAGACATAGTTGGCTTACAATCGCCACTTGACACAATTACATGAATAAAGCATTACATCAACCAAATACATACAAGGTCCGACTACGAAACCAAAATAAAAGAAGACTACCCCAAATGCTACACAGATCCCCGATCGTCCCCAACTGGGCTCCATTACTGATCGACTAGAACGAAACAACACAAAGGGGAAGATCTTCATCGAGCTCCTCCTTGAGCTTGGTTGCGTCACTTGCTCGGTAACATCGGCACCTGCAAACTGGTTTTGGAAGTATCTGTAAATCATGGAGACTCAGCAATCTCACACCCTCGCGATCAAGACTATTTAAGCTTATGGGTAAGGTAAAAGGTATGAGGTGGGGCTGCAGCAAGCGACTAGCATATTTGGTGGCTAACATACGCAAAAGAGAGCGAGAAGAGAGGGCAAAGCACGATCGAGAAACTATGATCAAGAAGTGATCCTAGAGCAACCTACGTCAAGCATAACTCCAACACCGTGTTCACTTCCCGGACTCCGCCGGAAAGAGACCATCACGGTTACACACGCGGTTGATGTATTTTAATTAAGGTCAACTTCAGGTTTTCTACAACCAGACATTAACAAATTCCCATCTGCCCATAACCGCGGGCACGGCTTTCGAAAGTTCAAATCCCTACAGGGGTTTCCCAACTTAGCCCATCACAAGCTCTCACGGTCAACGAAGGATATTCCTTCTATCGGGAAGACCCGATCAGGCTCGGAATCCCGGTTACAAGACATCCTCGACAATGGTAAAACAAGTCCAGCAAGACCACCCGATGCGCCGACATCCCGATAGGAGCTGCACATATCTCGTTCTCAGGGCAACACCGGATAAGCAATCCGTACGACTAAAACCAGCCCTCGAGTTTCCCCGAGGTGGCGCTGTAACGGGCTCTAGTTTGGACCAACACTTAGACAAGCACTGGCCCAGGGGGGTTAAAATAAAGATGACCCTCGGGATGCGCGACTCCCAAGGGAAAAAGGCTAGGTGGCGAATAGTAAAACCAAGGTTGGGCCTTGCTGGAGGAGTTTTATTGAAAGCAAACTGTCAAGGGGTTCCCATTATAACCCAACCGCGTAAGGAACGCAAAATCCGGGAACATAACACCGATATGACGGGAACTAGGGCGGCAAGAGTTGAACAAAACACCAGGCATAAGGCCGAGCCTTCCACCCTTTACCAAGTATATAGATGCATTAATTAAATAATAGATATTGTGATATCCCAACAAAATATCCATGTTCCAACATGGAACAAGCTCCAATCTTCACCTGCAACTAACAACGCTATAAGAGGGGCTGAGCAAAGCGGTAACATAGCCAAACAACGGTTTGCTAGGACAAGGTGGGTTAGAGGCTTGGCTTAACAATATGGGAGTCATGATAAGCAAGTGGTAGGTATCGCAGCATAGGCATAGCAAAAGAGCGAGCAACTAGCAAGCAAAGATAGAAGTGATTTCGAGGGTATTGTCATCTTGCCTGAAATCCCGCAAGGAAGAAGAACGAGTCCATGAAGAAGACAAACGGACATAGTCGAACGGGTCCTCACAATCACGACGTTACCGGAACCAACCCAAAGAAGCAACACCGGAAAGAAGCACACAGCATAGTAAACAACCAACACATGAACATGATATGTTATGCGGGATGCGGTATGTGATGCATATGCATGATTCGGAAAGGAATGATTGAACCTGGCCTCAACATGGAAATCCAAGAGTGCCACTGGAAAGGTGAGGTGATTTCGGTTGAAATTGATATAAAGATCGCCGGGATCGGATGCACGGTTTGGAAATGGCAAGCAAAACAAATATGGCACCGGTCTGCGAAAATAAGCAAGTAGCCATCTAAATGCATCAAGATAAATATGCTACAGCACTCAAACATGGCAACAAAATACATGCCAGGGAACCACTCATGAAGCTTGACAAAAGATGAACACTGAGCTACAGCTAATTCACTCAATAACAGGTTCAAACAAGCATGGCAAAAGAGCAAATGATAACAGGTTTCAGACTAGGTGAAATTAACACAAAGTCTGGAATTTATCATCAGAAAGCACACTTTAGGGCATGAAAAATACATGCTACAGGAACATAACATGGCATAGCAAGGCATGGCATGAAGCTACTCGAAGCACTTAACAAAAGTCCCTTAGTGACCTTGAGCCAAAAGAGATCAGAGAATACAATTGCAAGCATGTGAACATAGAAAAAATATAAACAGATCTGAAACTTTGAGAAAAACTAGAGCATGCAAAACAATTAACGAGTAGGCATGTTTACGAGATCGATGCACTCACTACAGAGCATGGCATGACAAACTAAGCATACACCCATCAAGAATACATGGCATAGAAGCAAGACATGGCAAGAACAACAACATAGCATGCACGGATTAATAGCAACATCCTCGGCAAAATCGCTAAACATGTCAACAATCTGCCAGGATCACGATATAGCAAAAGTAGAGCTCGATTGACTCAAGCTAGGTTTCTCCATAAATTCAAACAAAGACATGGATGGATAGAGCTCCACAACTTTAACAAATCATCCTTACTGATCATCCTCAAAAGAGGCATGAATCACTAGCAAACAACATGAACATATGGCATACGACAAAATCAGGACAAGGACTTGATGAAATTCTAAGTCCCTGAAATCAGCATTACTGATTACGCTACTTTGCCAGCTTGTGCTAGGCACCACAAATATCACAAAAATACATGGCAAGCACCTCTATAAATATGGCATGGCATATAACAAAACACATGTAGAGCTGAGGATCATAGCATGCACACATTAATCGTGGCAAAAATGACAAAATGCCATTTGCTGAAAACAGATCTGACAAATTCATCACATAGCCCTCTTCCAACAGCATTTCGGGCATCAAGATGAGCTTAAATGAAAATGATGCAATGATATGAAATGATGTACTCGTCGAGACGAACATTTTGATATGCTACACGCTCAAAACGGGCCACGGATGACGAGTTATGATGCGATGAAAATGCCCAAAAAATATTGGAATCTGGGGGACTTAGTGGTTTTTCACCTCGCGAGAAAGTCAACTGGATGAGATGATCCCGGGATGGAGGGATCCGGGTGGCGCGGGCTATTTGGTTCGCCGGACCGGTAGATCTGATCCCACCTGATCCAGATCCGGAGCGGACCGGGTCCGACGACGGCGAAGACGGCCGGAGGCGGGGAAGATGGCGGCGGAGGTAAGGCCGGCGGACAGAGGTGACGGCGCGGCGGCCGCCCGCGAGGTCTGCACGGTGGAGGAAGAGGCCGCGGGCGCGGGCGCGGGCAGCTCCGGTGTGTGAGCTCCGGCAGCGCAGGGCGGATCTCGGGCAGGAGCCGCGGTGGCACACGGGCTCGACGGCGATGGCCGGCGCCGGCGACGAGGCTCGGAGGCGGCGGGGCGACGACTCCATGGCGGCGGGGTCGCGTGATCTCACCCGCAGGTGGCGGCGGCGGCCGTTTGGGCTCCGCGGGCCTGATCCGGGCCCGGCGGGCCTGGCGCGGTGGAGGAGGAGAGAGAGGACGGCGGCGCTGACATGGCACGCCGTGGTTGGCCGAGGCGGGCGGCGCGGACATGTCCGTCGGCGGAGAAGAAACGTCCGGCGGCGCGCGGAGGAGGAGGTTAGGGTTTCGTCTGCGAATTTCGGAGGGGATCACTTATTTATAGGTAGAGGGAGCTAGGAGAGTCCAAATGAGGTGCAGTTTGCGGCCACGCGATCGTGATCGAACGACCGAGATGATGGAGGGGTTTAGGTGGGTTTTGGGCCAAATTGGAAGGGTGTTGGGCTGCAACACACACGAGGCCTTTTCGGTGCCTCGGTTAACCGTTGGAGTACCAAACGAAGTCCAAATTCCACGAAACTTGACAGGCGGTCTACCGGTAGTAAACCAAGGCCGCATGACAAGTCTCGGTCCAATCCGAAAACGTTTAACACCCGCACACGAAAATAGGTAGAAAGGGACACCGGGTGACATAGGAGCGCCGGATTGCAAAACGGACAACGGGGAAAATGCTCGGATGCATGAGACAAACATGTATTCAAATGAAATGCACATGATGACATGATATGCAATGCATGACACACAAGCAATGACAAGGCAACACCAGCAAAACACTGGAGGACACCTGGCACATCGGTCTCGGGGCATCACATTGGGACTGGTCCAACAAATCCTTTTCTTCACCAATCAACTGGTTCTATCCTTCCCATCTATTTATTTATAGTTGGTCCTTGTGAAGTCATTGCCTGTTTGCATTATCTATTTGTCTTCACTGTGTGACTGTTTGTCCTGATTGGCTTCATACTATCTTCCATCTTGATCTGTACTGCCTAGCTGCTATTAGTCTTCGTGCTTTCACTTCATTGAATACTTGACTATGGCTTGCCTAGTGTAGTCTACCTTCCGCTGCATGTTTATAGGTTCATTTCTATAGTTTGTCTTCGAAACTTCCATGTTTTTAAGACTTTCATAAAAATCGCCTATTCACCCCCCTCTAGTCGATAACTAGCACTTTCACAAGTCAAGCGGATTGGCAAACATGGTGTGACCGAGAGAATTAGCACAAGAAATCCTATGTAACATGGCATCACAACTAATAGACTCCACATGGCAATCATCATACTCATCATAAATGGGTAAATAATCGCATGGGGAAGTCGCACTAGCATGAAGCATGGGAATAGGTTGATCAACATCGTGCAAGCAATCAATGTCAAGAATGTCCACTAGTGGGACAAGAGCATCACCTTCACCTATGTTACCTTTGTCATTCCAGTAATGTGGTGTAGGTGAGGTGGGAAAGACCAAATGGTGGTCATCATCATCTTGGTGGAACCATGTGGGGGGTGCATCATATTCCACCATGGCCATCGTCTTGTCGAAAGGTAGTACGAAGTCGTCGAGAATCGGCGCGTCATCATATAAGGGACCTAGCACCAAATGAGAAGACACAAATAGAGGTAGAGGTCAAGTCGTTAGTGTTGAAAGTGGCCTCACATGACCGATCAACTATCTCACTCTCTCTATGTGGTGGTTCACTCACTCCCTCAAAATAGGTGCACTCAAACTCACATATGGTGGAGTCACTCATCTCACTCAAGTGGTGGGGGTTGTGGCTCTCCTCACATGGGAATTGTGGCAACACATCATATATGGGGCTAGTGGTGAAGTCACTCTCACTCTCAATATGGTGGCACAAGTCACTCAAGTCATCATACGTCGCCATGGTTGAAGGGAACATCCCATGCTCAACCATCTCGTTGTTGTCACCGTGGTTGAAAGCCGAAGATGGCACATCATCACTCTCGCCTCCTAAGATGGAATCGTCATCCTTGCTCGTTACCATGTTGCTCGCCTCCTAAGATGGAATCGTCATCCTTGCTCGTTACCATGTTGCTCGCCTCCAAAGCTTGGTCCTTGATGGTCTCCGTAGTCGTAGTCGTCGCTGCACCATCTAGAAAAAGAGTCGAAGTAGACTCGGCATCATCAATGCCACAAAGAGGGATGGCGGTGAAGTTTAACTTGGAAGCATGCTTTCTTCATCTCCTTGAAGTACTCGTCGATGGACTTGGATCCTTGGATGGTGTTCTCTAATTGGCGTTGAAGTTATTCCATGTAGGTTGGAGGCACGAACTCTCGCTGCAAATCACTCTTCGTCTTGGGCCAACTCATGTCGTAGCTCTCCGAAGGTGTGTGAAGCCACCATGTGGACGCGTAGTCGTGGAAGTTCCTTTTGGCGCACTTCACTTGATCTTCGGGAGGCACTTGATATAGCTTGAGGTAGTCGTCCATTAGGCGCTCCCACTCGAGATACTCCTCGGGTTCTTCAGTCCCATAGAACAGAATCTTGTGGCCAGTGTCGAGGTCGTAGTAGCTTGTGGAAGTCGCGGACTTGAGCTTGGGGAGCTTCTCTTGAGCCTAGTCTTGAGGTGCTTGTTGGCGAAGATGCCATATGTCCATAGGTGAAGATGCCTTGAAGTCTCTTAGCGAAGATGCCAAGGGAGATGGTGAAGTCATTGAGCGGTTGTTGGTGTTGAGCTCTTGACGTTCACGTTCTTTTTTGTGATGGTGTCGATGCCAATGTGATCTTGCCGGAGATGGTAGCTCGGAGGCATGTGCTCTTGAGCGTATTCTCGAAGATGAGGAAGATCGCTTGTATGACTTGATGAGGGCTTTGATCTCCTCCATTTGAGCTTGCATCTTGGCGTCGGTGGAGTTGTTCGTGGCATCAAACTCGTAGTTGTTGTTGTAGACCGAAGATGAAATGCCTTGCCTATCCATCACAAGACTCGATCCAATATGAGTGGGAGAAAGAGAAGAACTATACCAAATATACCTTGACCGATGTTGAAGATGGATCAATGATCACTCAATGATGTAACAAGGAAATAACACAATTGGCACCAATTCTTGTCGGTTTCTCACACCTACACAAATAAGGCTTATGGTGGAGCTCGGTGAGGGTAGTGGCACAAAAATTGGATGCAAAATGTTAGCAAGAGTCAATAATGTTGAAAGAGATTCACAAATTCGCAAGTGAAACAAGTAGACCAATAGCAATATGTGGCACACTGAAACACACACAGATAGATAAATGGGGTCGTACAACCAAGGATGAGCACAAAATGTGGAATCCACGGAAAACGCTCGTGTTGCACAACTCAAGAGAGACGCTAGCACGATTGCTCTATAGGCGAATACGACACTTGTTCACAACCTATGATATGCAAAATGTATCGACTTTCTATCCCAAGTATGATGTATATGTATGATGTTCCGGTGGTATGATCCAAGATGATCGGATATGACAATCTTATATGCAATGTGGTATGATGCTATGGCACTTGCTTACGAGCTTCTTTGCTCTTTCTCTTTTTCTTTGCTTAAAAGCTTATTCTTTTTTTGTATGGCCACTTTGCGAAATGCACAAACCAAGATAGTAATTGTGTATATGCTGGAACAAACTTGAGGCACGAGATCATATGATACCAAGATGATACCTATGGTATGGTATGTATGCAATGGAAGGTGTAGCTCGATGATCACTAATGTGCACAAGTAACGTTGCTGGCAATACTCAAAATCTAGTCTCAATAGGTAAGTGACGCAAAATGGGCTAGGGGTTATCAATGCAATGGCAAGGGAATATATAATGGAGGGATACCACGATACCAAGATGATATGGAGGTTACCGTCCGTGGCGATGATGAGTGGCGGTGATCTTGATGGAGATACCAAGATGATGGAGACTCGTCCCTAAGTAGCCGAAACACCTTAGGAAACTGAAAAACCACGAACTCAAAATCTCAAATATCAAATGGTGGTAGCGGGAATGCAGTGGTGGTGCCGGTAGCTCAATGGGATTGCGGAAATGCAATGATGGGTTATGGAGTATGCAATGTGAAAATGGAGGGTAAGGTGGTGGACTATACATGGTGTCGGAGTTGGAAGCACGGTCCCTAAGTAATCGAAACACCTTAGGAGACACAACTCACAACACAAACAAAATTGGGTTAAGTCGGTGTGGAAGAAGTTTATGGTTGGTAAGCCTATGCGGAAGTGGTGGTGGTGGTTGATGAAGAAGAAACCGTCCCTAAGTAGCCTAGACACCTTAGGAGACTCAAATCACTCCTCAAGCAACCACTAATATGATGGGGAACAAAATGGGTTAGGTTGCGGAAGTCGGTGGTGGTGTAGCGGATGATGTGGTGGAAGCCCTAGGAAAAGATGCCAAAGTTCCAAATATTTGAAGGATTCAAAAAAATTTTGTTGTATTTTTTTGGTAAGGGAGATGTCAAGAGCTTCTCAACGAGCTAAAGAACACGAAAATCGGACTCCGGATGAATTAGTTATGGCCGAAACAAAATTTGACCGAAATCAGTTTTTGCAGGTTACGGACGTCCGGACAAGGTCGGATGTCCGGGGGCCAGACGTCCAGGTGGGCTCGGGAGTCCGTAAATTCAGCTCGGGTTAGGGGTTCCGGTCGTCTGGAAAAGGTCGGACGTTCAGTCGTTCCAGGGGTTCCGGACGTCCGGAAAGCGTCGGTCGTCCGGGGGTCGGGGTCAACGCGAGATGCGAGTTTCGGGATGCGATTTTGGGCGGAATTTGGGGATTTTGGGTTCAAATATGAGGAGATTTCGTGGATGAAAGATGGGGAAACTTGGGGAGATGCTAGATCCACTTGAAACCAAGCAAATCCATGGATCAAATCCAACAAAACTTCATCAAACTAACAAATCACAAAAAAAATTAGGGCTATTTTTGGTGGCGATTTTCGAAATTGGGGAAGAACACAACAAAATTAAGCTAGAAAATGAAGAGGGGAGGCTCCGAAATCATGATCAACGTGGCTCATGATACCAAGATGGTGTAGGGTAGGAACCCTATGGGCCGATCTTTCATGAAAGGAGCGGATCCCGCGATGAACACGAAGAACACGAGGAGAGAAACGAGGGGAAAATCACGAGGGGAACACAAGAGAACACTCATACCAACAAGAATGATCACACATGCGCTAGATCCATGAACACAAAGGAAGATACAAGACCCAAAGTCAACAACGGACAATACAAGAGGTAACCGGTCTTCTCCGTGCGAAGGTCTTGAAGTTCTTCTCCGCAAGAAGGTCTTGAATCCAAAGGGATCTTCTCCGTAGAGGCCGCGGTCTCTCTCGTGGAGTAGATCCAATGTGGATGAGAAATCCTCTACCTCTAAACATGAGCTAAACCAATGCTAACCCTAGAAAGGATAAGGGGAAGGTCTATCTATAGTCTAAGCCATGAAGGGGTAAGTGGGAGAGAGATACAGGGCCAAAGGCCCGGCTGCACACAGGCAGGGTCGGACGTCCGGTCGCTCACGGGGGTCCAGTCGTTCGGAGGGCATCGGACGTCCGTCGTTTTACTTCGAGATGGGTGGCATCGGATTTCTGGTGAGCATCGGACGTCCGGTGCCTGGGACTTGTCGGACGTCCGGTCTTTGTCGGTCGTCCGGTGGCTATAGAGGGTCGGACGTCCGTCGGCTTCCGGTCGTCCGGTCGGTGTAGACTTGGCAGCTCCTTCTTCTTATGTCTTCTCTTCCATGCTTCCCTCGCGGATGGTGTAGGTGTTCCTTGGCGCTTGCACTCCTCCTCATCATACATGAAGTTCCGATAATAGCTATGCATGCACACGAGAGGGGTGTCAAGTAGTATACCATCCTCGAAGGGGTCAAGTTAACACGTGTAAAGGAGAAGATTCACCTTTAGGTATGAGAAGTAGATGACGCACATGTCACTTGCCAAATGGACTTTTGACATGGTGATGCCCGTAGGATGCTCCGCATCACCCGCCCTCTAGCCTTTTAAAAAATGTATACATTTGTGTAGTAGGAGTATTGATGGATAGCGCCATGGAGCAAAACTAACAAGATGTAATTAAAGAAAAAAGGTGGTACATATAGAGAGCGCTCGCCGCCAAATTATGCATATACTATATGACACTACCCACTATGAAGGTACTAGTAGCATAGACTAGTAACTGGTCTATGTTACTCTCCACTATGACCAGCCAAAGTCGAGGCGCAAATACCAACGAGGGCCTGGTTGTGTCCATACTTGGACAACTCACCTGCTGCATGCGCACCAGGCAGACGAAGCTCGTGTCGTGTTGGTGTCGTGTGCGGCCCGCACATTAACCAAAACCTCGCACCTCCATCTTAGCCTCCGCATTTAAAACATCTCAATCTCAAGGCCAAGGAGCAACGTGAAACCTATGATAGAGCCAATCGGATGGTTGAGAACACTACAGTTCGTAGCTACAGATGCGTGTGTGAGAGAGGACGAGTGTGTGCGTGTGTGAGAGAGTACAACTGTATGTGGGTGGCATCGACCTCGGGAGCAATGATGGTGCATGCAAGAAGTCCCGACAGATAGGTGTAATGCATTTGGAAACAAAAGACTAGTCTATAGCTCACCACGATCCTATTCCTGTCGAACACCAAGCATAAGATATGTATCCGATGGTGCCAGTTTTTGCACGTACACAGCAGTAGAAAAAGAACTAGTACCATGGCATATGCTACACCACGACCGAGAAAACATGCCGACGTTACGCCATCCGGGAATAGTGCCGCACTTCGAAACTAGAACCGTTAATAAATTTTGAGCTCGTCTCGTCACATTCCAAATTACTACTACTACCACGCTATATTTAATTGCAAACCTATTCACACCGATCACAACCTAAACGGTTTCCCACTTAGGAGTGTATTAGTAGTATTAGTAGTACTCCTACTCGGTTATAAATACTACTATGCTAAGATGACTGCACATTCCTCCTCAAATCCTCATCCACAAAAAACAATCAAGTCAATCAAGCCATAGCTAGCGTGAGTTCTGGGTCAAGATATTTCCAACAGGGAGAGGTGAGCATGGAAGAGGAAGCACGGGAGATGTCCCGCCTCGCCGCGAAAGCAGCCGACATGTCCAGCCACGCAGCAGTAGAAACACAGAGGTCCCCCCGCACCGTCGATGTAGCACACTGGTCTGGCCACACCGCGGAAGTGGCAGAGATGTCCCGCCGCACCGCCGAAGCAGCAGGGAGGTCCCTCTGTGCCGCGGCGGCCTGGGAAAATCTCTCGCGGGCAGGCGAGGACTCTTACAGGCGCATGCATGCGATAGTCCATAGCCAGATGGATCAGATCTCCAGCTGGGCGAGGATGCAGGACGAGGCTACCAGCGACATCCGACAACTAGGGGAGGGCAATGCGAAGCTCCGGGGCGAGCGCGACCTACAGAGGGCAAAGATTGCCGGAAGGGAAAAGCAGGAGGAGGAGAATGCTGTCATGTTGCAAAGGACGGGCATCATCATCAAGAAACTTATGGACGAGAATGCCATGCTCCACATCGAGCGCAATAGGCTGGTGGAGGAATCCATGGATGCTGCCAAGTAGCGTATTAAGGACATGAAACTGATGAAAGAGATCATTGGCGGTCATGAGAACTAGTCTCCGCGACCTGCAGCGCATAAACAAAGTAGAGATCAGCGAGCCATATCGTTGTATGCGTCTTCCTTCTTCTTTAGCCCTTGTGTATTTCGGGCATAGCTGCATGTGGCTTTTTTAATTATCTTCCTAATTATGTAAGACAATTATTATCCACTCTCATCGTCCTTATATATATTCATCAGTTTGCTATAAGTCGCAATAGATGCTATATAGGTCCGTCGGATCTTACATCAAGATCCGTGCAAAATTTTCTTTTCAGATTTTCTTTTTTCTTTCTTAAATCTCAGTCGAGTGAGACATTGCCACACCATTAAACAGAGGCTCGAGCGTCATTAGTGGAGACCCTGGGAGAGAGGTGGACGGCAGATGGAGGTCAAAGGGCTCTCCTCCCGATAAGCACGCGCGGGGGTCTGATCGCACGCCTCCCGTACTCAAATAGCTACCCTGCACGGCGCCTCCTAGCTAATAAAAAAAGGGGACGTGTGGCGGCCCGTAAATGGTAAATAGAACGCCCACGGTTTCAGTAATACTTGTGTTTCCAATTGTAACGTGACAACACTTGTTCCAAAATGACTTTGTTGATTGTTAATGTGTGCGCCTTCCAATCGGACAGCAAAAAATGCCATCGATCCGTGAGATGCCTGCTCAAAAATGCAATTAGATATCTAAAAAATGCCATCATTAAGTTAGATGTTTGCTCAGAAATGCCATTAGCCATTGTTATTTTCACGTGAAACCTGTTGACCATGTTACATGACAAAAATAAGACGATTCTTACAATGATAAGTTAATGGTGTCCAGCACAACACACCCCTCAAATAAAACTAAGCACCCTGGAATTCTTTGACAAAACTAAGCACCCTGAAATTCTTTGACAACTAAACTACTAGCTATATGATGTTGGCCATATATACTGTACGTGTATAATGTGAAGAAACGAGTGGTAGTACTATACCAACTAAAAGATGAAATGTACGAAATATAACGAGAAGAAACATAACATAGTTTCGCTGGGGGCTCCGCACAACACACCCCTCAAATAAAACTAAGCACACATGAAATTAAAGTAAGGAACTAATCCGGTAGACACTTCATTAGAACCACCATGAGCAACGACACTGCCACCTTACTCAGAGTCCTCGTCCACGTCCTCAACTTCGTCCTTGTCCCTCTTCCTCTTGGGTGATAATTATTTGCTTGAACCGCACACTTGGCTCTTGCTCTTCATCCAACCCTTGTAGATATTGAAACAAAGGTAGCCATCCGTTGCAGCATAGTGGATGTGGTCTATATCTAGTACAGTCCACTGCCATGCACGATGAAACATGTGCGAACCTTTCTTCAGTTCACCGTACATAGGATGAACCATGGCTCCTGCCAGGTTCAGCATTGAAGGCTGATCAAGGGAGGGCACCGGCCCTTCCTTCTGGAGGTCAAAGGGGACGCCTACAATGAGGCCTATCCGACCCAGGATTTCCTTGTCGTTCCTAAAGTCTACAGTAACGAATTTGACTCGGCCGGCCTTGAGGAATACCTTAAATTCCTCGCACTCAACGTCGACATGGCATATGTGGTAGACCAAGCATAAGTCATGCACGCAAACCTGGATCACGGCGGGCTTCTTCTTCTCTGCCTCCTTTAGTTTCTTCTCGCTTCCCAGGACTGTGGTGTACTCAACATCTAGCCCAACAACCCACTCATCATTTGAGTTTTCGAACATGCGTTTGAAGCGAGCAAGGCATTCTTTCACCGTTGCGGAATAACAGGTGTAGATGACGTCAAAATCATCGCCGGTGATGGTTTTAACCTTGTACTCATCGCCGATCATGGAGATTTGGGACGCCCTGGATTTGGGAGGAGGGTTAGGATTAGTGGAACTGCCGTAATGTGAAAGGACGGGACGACTAGGAGCGGTCTATCGATTGTAAAAATGTCGAGTGGGGGGGGCGTGCGAATGGCAGGGTAGTGGCTTGCCTGGTGGATAAATGGATTCATGCACAGTACTATGGGGGCCCAATTAGATGTCATGTCTACTCGACGCCAAATTAAACGGCTTCCGATGTCATGTCAAGCGTCGGGAAAAATACAGGTGATACGAAGCTTTCCATTCTCTCATGATACGGGCTTCCGAGAGCCATTGGATCTGAGATCGAACGGTTGCATGGCGTGATTCTAGACCTATGGGTGAATATCCTATCCTAGAGGGTTATTCTCCAAATTTTCAGCAACTTAGCATGTGCCTTTTCGATCTCAGATCCAAGGGCTGCCAACAACCCGTATCATGGTCGCGCCTACCACGACCGTCGCCTCGCTCGCGCGGTCGCGCCCTTGGAGATTTAACACAATGCGTTAGGCTATCTGATGTTGGCATGTCATACATAGTCATCACTTAGTCACTCATACAACAAGGTTAGCTATAAGGTTGGCTATGAGAGTATTTTTTGTTTACTTCTCTCTATCTCTTTCTTCATAGTATTTATTGCATTTGCCAAGGAGTGACCTCTTCCAATGAAATGGTGCTTAGATGAGGTGCTATGGGCATTAAATGGCTTAGCAACTCAAGTCCTCAATGCATAGGTGCTTAGTTTTTTGTTGCTAAGTTTGCTTCATCTAGGTACACGCGCTTATCACTGTTTCTTCCTGGGGTCACCAAACTAGTCTCTCTCTTCTTAATTAACTTGCCACATCAGACTTTATGCCTATTTGGCAGGCTTAGCACCTGTAGGATCAAGTACAATAGTGGGCTATAAGCCCTCTTTACATGGCATTTTTGCATATGTGGGGGAAAGAGGCAAGGAAAAAGTGGAGGAGTGGGCTCTCAAGCAAGAGCCAACCTCTATATGGTGGAGCATCGGGAGAGGCACCTGTATGGAGGTGGTCAGGGATCAGGAGACTCAAGCCGGTCGTAGCGCCGTAGTTAAAATGATAATGGCAAGTCAAATCACCGGGCCCCACCTGTCCAGCAGTAACTCACTGTGAAAACACACAACCCTACGTTTGCAGCAGCCTACTCCCTCATCTTCTCGCGTCTCTGTCGAACCGACTAGGCGGAACTGCCCCGCCTACCGTGCGGGAAAAGCCCCGTCCTCAAAATATCCCACTCATTGTCAAACCAAGTAAGGATCTCCTTCAACCTGACTAACTTTGCCTGGTTGCCGCCGGCGATCTGCCTGATTCGCTGCTGCATCCCCTCCATAGATCCTCGTCCGAGGAGAGAGGAGGTGGTTTTGCAATGGAGAAGAGGGAGAGGCAAGATGGTGGTTTTGGAATGGAGATGATGGAGAGGACAGGAGGTGGTTTTGCAATGGAGAAGAGGGAGAGGAGCGTGCGGCAGCGATTTAGGATTGGACGAGAGGGCCGGTGCACTGTGAATGGATCAAAATCAAAATCAATTTACCATTCAATTAAGAAAAGCGACCCCACATTAACTAGTCTCCCTTTTATTCTGGGTCATAATTGACCATGATTTTCGCAACTAAAATATATGTTATACGTTGCAAAAATAATATAGTTTTAAAGTACATTCAGATACGAACCAAACGATACAATTTTTGGTGACATGCATTCACATTTTGCTTGTCAAATACAGTACGTGGTCAAACTTTGACCCAAAATACGCAAAACAAAAAGAATACTTCCAAGACCAGCGCCGCTCTTCCGCTCTTCTCCTCTTAAACCACCGCCGCTCCTCTCCTGTTCCAATCTAAATCCAGCGCCGCTCCTCTCCTCTTCCATTTCAAAACCACCACCCCTCCTCTCTTGTTCCAATCCAAAACCAGCGCCGCTCCTCTCCCGTTCTAAACCAAAACCAGCGCTGCTCCTCTCCTCTTCCATTCAAAAATCATCGCCGACAAGTGAAGGTGTTGTGGGGAAGTAGATCGATGGAGGAGTATAACCGATACGTGAGGATCGCAGACGGCGACCCTGTGAAGCTAGCTAGGATGTTGGAGATACAGTCTTGGTTTGACAACAAGGACCAACTAGCGGCGACGGTGACATCCATGGCCAAATATCTGCAACAAAGCGAAAAGGTGGCGATACACCCAGAGGGAGTCGCGCAGGAGTTCATAGAGCTGCTCCTCTGGGCCATGGAGCAAACAGATTCACCAAATCGGATCGTGACGGAGCGGTGGTGGGAGTATCGATCCCAGATGGAGCATCCACCAGAGATTGAAGGATTGAGCATCTACAGGGTGCCGTTTGTGAGGGTGTCATGCCAGAGCGAGCCGGTGGAGTCTTCGTCGACCGAACCCAACTGCAAGAGGAGAAAAAACAGTTGGCGCGACGACGCTTCCCCGCCATCCTCTCCCTCACCGTTCACATCGTCTCATGGGGCAGTTGTCTGCCGCCGAGATATAGGAGGGATTGCCCCCCCAGACCAATAGTCGGGCAGGTTGTGAATTGTTAGGAGGAGCTTAGGGTTGTTAGTATTTGCAGGTTGTGAATTGTGTTTTGTGTTGTGTATTTTGAGAGCACTTTCAGATATGAATGTCTTTTGAATGTCAGATTTGCAGTATTGAGCATATGAAGTATTTTATGAATTCTAGAGATCTATTTTTAGCACTTCAAAAATGTAGTTTCATAGGAGTATAAAAGTGCAGACAATGTGATTCTCAGAGAAGAAACTGCAAGTTTCACTTTCAGATAAGAAAGTCCAAGTTCAATTTCACATAAGAAACTGCAACTTTCAGTGGCAGAGCATTTATATTAACACGACCTTTTTAAACAGTGTTTACATCATGTTGCAAGTTTTATTCATGGTTGAAAATGGAACTACCAGCCGGTTAACATCATGCTGATCAACATTCATGCATAGCACCTCTTCATATGATGCACAATGAAAAAGATATGATATTTTCAAAATGCCCACACAATGTCGAGTGTGCGAAAAACAGAGAAAACGGGGGACGAAGTTTTGGCAAGTGTAGGACGTGGTGTGTGTAGATGACAATTGGAACCCACATGTCAATAAAGGTACAGGCAAAAATTTTGGAGATATTTTCTCTTCACAGGTGGGATCGAACCTGGGCGGAACAGCTGTCGGGTAGTGTCACTCGGCCACTGGGCTAGTTCAGTTGTTTCGTTACTAATAAGGCACTTCCTCAGGTGGTCGGATCTCCTCCTATGCCTTTGTGCGCTCGCCGCGACGCCACTGTCTGCCGTTGTGAACATGCTGAACAAACGAGAGGAATCTGGAGAGGACTGTATGTGGAGAGGCGGACAATCGGGACCCACCTGGTCTATGGCCGTACGCAAGCAAGTGCCTCATCGAAAAAAATACTTCCTCCGAATGCTATACTGACGTTGGGGCCCACAAGTTTGTCAACATAGTTACATTTTTAGGTGCTTCAACATAGTTACTATAGGAGATAAATTCACAACGAAGCCGGGGAGCTGGCAGGTATCATTTATTATCACAGGGGTAGCAAGTATCAGCTGGGTTTTTGGCTGCCCTGTCTAGGCTTTCTTTTTTAACATGCGCAGTCCACGACCTCGGATGGGAGGTCCATAGGCCTGTTTGTATTTTCTTGAGGGCCGTCATGTATCGAACGACCTATGGACCTCCCATCCAAGGTTTTATTTTTCCTGAAACATCGGCAACCCAATTTATGTATTTTTTTTTGAAGAAAACGCAGAGGTCTGTTCTATTTTTCTATATAAGAATAGGAACGCCTGGTCCAACTTATGTTTCCCTTCTAACTATATTATATATATTTAAATTATTTTATATGTTATTATATATTATTGTTATTGTCATCATATATTTAACAGATAATTACATATGTAAGAAAACAATATCACACATCTTGTTAACTTATAAAAATAATTTCTTAACAATAAAATCCTGAATTTTTTTGGCAACGAAAATCTTGGTGATTGTGTACAAAAGCTTGGTAAGATTTAATGACCAATGTAATAATAAATCACTTATTATTTAAATATATATATATATAACAAAATGCTCAGCCCCTGTTTATTTTTTGATAACATTGCTATGCCCACCCCAACATTATAATTAGAATCAGCCCAGCAAAATCGTGTATTTCGAGAAAGTGCAAATGGCCTGTAATTTTTTAGGAAAAACATAAATGGGCCGCATGGACGCTACATTATTTGTTCACCCAACCCAGCTAATGGACTATAATTCAAAAAAAAAATATCAAATGGACTGTAAATTCTACCCCGCAAAAAAGATTGTAAATTCTGGAAAAAAAATGGGTTGAATACGTGCCACATTTTTGGAGGCTGAAATGTGGGCCAATAGGCCGAACCCAATGCAAGTCGTTGTCAACTTAGTCAACAAATGATTCTGACATCGTTAGCCATTGGATTTACATCCAACGATCGGCATCCATCTTCAATCTCTCGTCTTCTTCCTCCAGCGCCGCCGGAACCAGCTGCTCCCGCCTCCTGCTGCTTGCAGCTCTACTTAGCACGCTTCGCCATGAAGCGCTACTCCGCCGTTAGCCAGGCCATCCCTCCACCCCTCCACATCTCATGTTCTTCTCCACCGACTGCCGAACCACGCCGCACTAGAACCAGTTAACCCTCGTACACCTCTCCGTCTGCGACTCTACTCCCACGTCTTCCCATCTCCGGCTCGTTGTTGTCCGAGGCCTCGCCGTCGTCCACCACCTTGGATGTGCTCGGCGCGGATTGGTCAACCGACACCATCGGAAGTAGACTGTGCGTGGAGAGGCTGACAGCTGGGTCCATGGCCGCACGCAAGGAAATGCCTCCTTATTACACGCAAAATAATGATTCCTCCACCTGACAGCTGGGACCCACCGAAAGGGCCTCTGTATTTTGTGAAAAAACGTTCCCACCGCTGGCAGGTCGGACCCACCAGCTATATCTTTGCATGCAAGGAAGTGCCGCCTTATTACACAAAAAAAAATGAATACTCCACCTGCTAGTTGGGACCCACCTTGGTGGGAGGCTGACTTGTGGGCCTACTAAGTTGACGGGGACGGAGTGCTTTGTCAACTTAGTCAATATGAACGATTCTAGCGACAGTGACCGTACAATGTCCATCCAATGGCCGTAGTGCTTCTTCAACCTCTGGTCTTCTTGCTCCAGCCGCCCAAAGCAGCGCCAGTCGTGCCGCATGCTCCTGCCTCCCGTGGCCAGCTGTGCTGCCGCGGAGGCCTCACCGCCCCTACTATTCCCATCGCTAGCCAGGCCCTGCGGTGACGGCAGCCGAACCAGTGAACCCTCATACTCCTCTCCGCGCAGGCTTCCACTGCCGCGTCTTCCCCGGCTCCGCGTCGTCCCCTTCCTAGGCCTCGCCGTCGTCCACCGCCCTGGTGCTCTTGGCGCGGCATGGTCAACGTGGTCAAGGAACGGCTTCCATCGGACGTGGACTATACGTGGAGAGGCTAACAGCTGGGTCCACGGCCGGAGCAAGGAAGTGCCTCCTTATTACGCGCAAAATAATTATTCCTCCACCTCACAGCGGGGACCCACCGTACGGGACACCGTATTTCGCGAAAAAAACATTTCCCCCTAATTGCTGGGACCCACTAGCTACATCTTCGCATGCAAGGAAGTGTGTCCGGGCAAAAAAAATGATTCGCCCCCTGACTGCTGGGACCCACTAGCTCATCTTCACACGCAAGGAAGTGCCCGACAGTCGGGACCCACCTGGTCGAAGCATAAGTAGTGTTGTCATTCTGGTCGCGAACGTGTACGTACATACTGGTCGATGTAGAGGCGCGCACGTGTCGTAGTAGAGGCATGCATGTAGCATGTACACGTACGTACAACGGCCAGTGTGCAAGAAAGAAAATACGGCCACATACGTACATACAGGCAGGGTCTCGAACGCCTACTCACGGATACATACGGCCAGGGCTCGTGTACATGGCTAGGTCGGAACGGAGAAACGGCGTCGTCGTCGTGTTCAAGGGGAGGCAACCGGCTAGGTCGGAACGGAATGCGTCCTCGTGTTCATCGGGAGGGCTTGGACGGAACAGCCGATGGAGACGAAGCCTGGCGTACCGCAGAACGGAGGAAACGGCCTTGTGTTTGACCAGCCACGTTCGAAATGGGATCCTGTTCATCGGGAGGTGTCTGGCGTACTGCAAAATGGAGGAAACGGACATCCTACGGTCGAAACGGGGGTTCTGTTGATCGGGAGGGGTATGGCATACCGCAAAATGGAGGAAACGGACTTGTGTTGGAGCGCTACAGTCGAAACGGGGGTCCTGTTCATCCGGATGGGTGTGGCGTACCGCAAAACGGGACTCCACGGGATACTGTTCATCTCCACCATCGCCCCCCTCTAGCCTCCGCGGGCTACTGCTCATCCACCGTCGACCTCCTCCAGCCTCCACCTACGACTGTTCATCCAGGGGCTCCTGTTCATCCAGCCTCCACCGCACGCTACTCAACCGGCTACTGTTCAACCAGCCCTCTCCATGATCTCCTGTTCAACCACCCCTCCATGGCCTACTGTTCATCCAGTCCTCCAAGTGTCTACTGTTCATCCAGCCCTCCATGGGGTGATCCTGTTCATCCTGCCCTCCATGGGGTCCTGTTCATCCAGCCCCAACCGGCTCGATCAATCGGGGTCCTATTCATCCAGAGGCAACACCACGGGGTCCTGTTCATCCACCCCCGCTGGGAACTATTCATCCAACCCCCCCAGCAACGTTCACTGTTCATCCAGAGGCAGCATCGATCGACCTCAGTTAGCAGCCGTAGTGAAGGAATCACTCGATCGGGTTCACTTAACACCCATGGATCGATCGCTCGGGTTCAGTAACGTGTAGCCTGCAGTGCAATCGCTTGGGTTCAGTTAGAGCCCAACGCCTCGCACCCATGCGCGTGCGTGTACGAGAGAAACGCGCATCGCTCGCCCCCGACCACCCACCGTAACCGGGAACACCCTGATATTTTTCTCGCCCTCGCTTCTACCACGGTTTTTTCCGTCATGGACGGCCCAAAGAATGTCTTGCAGCTGCGTCTCCAGCCCGCCCAGGACGAAAAGCCCATTTTCTGTCATGATTTTTTGTCATAGAAGTTGGACCCCACCACATCTATGATGATACCGGGTTTTGTCACAATTATCGTCATTGAAGTGTCATAAGTATGACAGAAAAAAATTCCGTTTGGCCCAAAATGTCACGGATGTGTCTTTTTTTTGTAGTGGTGCTTCTATCACTCACGCCATAAGCGAATCATGAACATAGTGCAAACCCTACAACGGGGTTCCCTCATGCTTGTGCGACACGAAGAGTGATACCTCTCCAATGTATCTATAATTTTTGATTGTTCGATGCTATTATATTATCCATCTTGGATGTTTTATATGCATAAATATGATATTTTACATTATTTTTGGGACTAACCTATTAACCTAGAGCCCAGTGCCAGTTTCTGTTTATCCTTGTTTTTGAGTTTTGCAGAAAAGGAATATCAAAAGGAGTCCAAACGAGCGGAAAATTTACGGTGATTTTTTATGGACCAGAAGAACCCCCGAAGGACAAGAGTTGGGCCAGAAGAGTCCCGAGTCAACGACAAGGGTGGAGGGCACGCCACCCTACCTTGTCACTGACTCATGGAACCCCCCTGACATGAAACCGACGCCAAAAATTCCTATAAGTCCAGAAACCCCTAGAAAGAAACCTAGATTGGGAGTTCTGCCGCCGCAAGACTCTGTAGCCACGTAAAACCAATCGGGAGACCGTTCCAGCACCCTGCTGGAGGGGGAAACCATCATCGGTGGCCATCTTCATCATCCCGGCACTCTCCATGTCGAGGAGGGAGTAGTTCACCCTTGGGGCTGAGGGTATGTACCACTAGCGATGTGTTTGATCTCTCTCTCTCTATCTATCTCATGTTCTTGATATGGCACAATCTTGATGTACCTCAAGCTTTGTTACTATAGTTGAATCATATAGTGTTTTTCCCCTCTACCTTCTTGTGATGAATTGAATTTTACCTTCGAGGTTTCACTATTATCGGATTGAATACTATTATGGATTTGAGAACACTTGATGTATGTCTTGCGTGGGATACCCGTGGTGACAATGGGGTGTTCTATTGATTCACATGATGTATGTTTTGGCACTCAACTAGCGGATTCCCGAGGTGACACTGGTGTAATCTATGCATAGGGGTTGATGCATGTTTTCATCCTTGTTTCTCTGGTAGGAATCTTGGGGCACTCTTTGAGGTTCTTTGTGTTGGATTGAATATTATGAATATGAAGTTGTTTGATGCATATCGTATAATTGACCCACGGATACTTGTGGTGACATTGGAGTATCTAGGTGACATTAGGGTTGATTGATGTGTGTCATATGGTGTTATTTTACTACGAACTCTAGGGCTGTTTGTGACACTTATAGGAATAGCTCAATGCATTGATCGGAAAGAATAACTTTGAGGTGGTTTCATACCCTACAAGCAATTTCATCTTATGTTCTCCGGGATAGGAACTTTGGAGTGACTCTTTGTCGCACTTTGAAGGATTGCCATATGGTTCAGTTATTTTATCATTGTTGAGAGAACTTGAACTAGTGAAGGTATGAACCCTAGGCCTTGTTTCCCAGCATTGCAATACCGTTTTCGCTCACTTTTGTTAATAGTTACCTTGCTCTTTTTATATTTTCAGATTACAAAAACATATATCTACCACTCGTATTACACTTGTTTACCATCTCTTCGCCAAACTAGTGCACCTATACAATTTACCATTGTATTGGGTGTGTTGGGGACACAAGATACTCTTTGTTATTTGGTTGCAGGGTTTTTTGAGAGAGACCATCTTCATCCTACGCCTCCCACGGATTGATAAACCAATATTGATGAAAGTGGATTTGGAGAGGTCATGACTTTATTTAGTGATGAATCCACTATTTCAGAAGAGGTTCCAATGGATTATGAGAACAAAGTTGCTACCTATGATGATTATTGTGATGACATATATGCTATAAGTAATAATGATAACCATAAAACTTGTCATCATGATTTTAATTTTCAATTGGATTATGCCTCACATTATATTGTTGAGTTTGCTCCCACTATTCCAAATGAGAAGAATTTTGCTTATGTGGAGAGTAGTAAAATTTCAATGCTTGTGCATCATGAAAATAATGCTTTATGTGATGGTTATATTGTTGAATTCATTCATGATGATACTCAATATTATTATGAGAGACGAACATATGCTTTTACCTATTTCCATAATATCAAGTTTCCTCTCTATTATTCTGAGAGATGAACATATGCTTTTACCTATTTCCATTATATTTATACCTACTCCCTCTGTTCCTAAATATTTGTCTTTCTAGAGATTTCAAAACGTGAATACATACGGAGCAAAATGACTGAATCTACACTTTAAAATATGTCTATATATATCCGTATGTGGTAGTCCATTTGAAATCTCTAAAAACACAAATATTTAGGAATGGAGGGAGTAATATTTTGTGTGTTCACATGATTAATGTAATGTATTAATCATGTTTTATAGATTTTGTTTCAGTAAAGTGCCAATTAAAGCCTTTGGGATAGTGTGGATGATAGTTGACTTGATTCTGTGCAAAAACAAAAACTTTTGCTCTTAGTCAGGAATTTTGAAAATTCACTGGAACGTGCTTTTGATCTGAATTTTTTACACAAGATTGATATACGAATTACCCAGGTTGTACAATTTTTTCAGAATTTTTGGAGTTATAGAAGTGTTGAAAGTTCCAGATTACTACAGACTATTCTGTTTTTGACAGATTGTGTTTTCTATGTGTTGTTCGCTTATTTTGATGAATCTATGTGTAGTATCAGAAGGTATGAACCATGAAGAAGTTGGAATACATTAGATATAACACCAATATGAATTTAGAATGAGCTCACAACAGTACCTAAGTGGTGATTTGCTTTATTCACTACAGGAATCCAGTATTTTGCCGTCTGCCACGGCGGACGGCAAAGGCACGGACGGCGGACGGCAAAGAGCTTTGCTGTCCGCGGCGGACGGCAAATAGGGACGGCAAAGACTGGGTCGGCAAACAGGTCCTTTGTCGTCTGCTTTTTATGGAGGACGGCAAAGAGTCCTTTGCCTACAGCGGCAAACGGCAAAGAGGAGGGACGGCAAAATACTGGACGTCCGCCTGCGTTAGTCCGTTAGGCGGCTAACGGCGGCCTTTGCCGTCCGCCAGCGGACGGCAAATTTGAGCGCCTCTTTGCCATCTGCCAGTTGACATCAGCAATGCGTCAGCGCCCACTGTGTTTTGCCGTCTGCCACGGCGGACGGCAAAGGCAAAGTCTTTGCCATCAGCTTAGCTTTGTTGTCCGCCATGGTAGGCAAATTTGCCAAATGGCCCATCTCTCAGGAAGCACAGGTGGGCGCCACGTGCCCCCTTTGCCGTCTGCCACTGACGGCAGAGGGGTCTTTGCCGTCTGCGGCAGACGGCAAAGAGCCTGCACTGCCTCTTTTTTATTCTATTTTTCTTATATCCAACAATTATCACAGCAAATATATCACATGACTCTTTCACAATAAATATCCAGCACATATATATCCAACATAATAAATATCCAGCACATATATATCCATCCATACATACATAGTAGGTTGCACATAGTTCCATCGATCCATACATATTACAATATGCAAAGTTTCATCATAGCAACTAGTTTCATCATAGCAAGTTAGTTCCATCATAGCAAGCGAGCAGAATACAATAAGTGCATCAAAGGAAAAAACAAGCAATCATCATAGCAAGATGGCTTCCGTGAAGTGAATGAAACCTGCAAAATGACAAATAAGAAAGTTAGAAAAAGAATACTAGAAGAAGAATTAGACGAGAAGAAAAATAATAGAAGAAGAATAGAAGAAGAAGAAGACTAGAAGAAGAAGTATATGCCATTTATTAGCTAACTTAGGTGAACTGGATCATTTATGAGCTAAATTAGTTGAAATGGATCGTTTATGAGCTAACTTAGGTGAAATGGATCGTTTATTAGCTAACCTAGGTGAAATGGATCGTTTATGAGCTATCTTAGGTGAAATGGATCGTTTATGAGCTAAGTTATCGTTTATGAGCTAACCTAGGTGAAATGGATCGTTTATGAGCTAACCTAGGTGAAATGGATCGTTTATGAGCTAACCTAGGTGAAATGGGTCGTTTATGAGCTAACCTAGGTGAAATAGGTCGTTTATGAGATAACCTAGGTGAAATGGGTCATTTATGAGCTAACCTAGGTGAAATGGGTCGTTTATGAGCTAACGTAGGTGAAATGGGTCGTTTATGAGCTAACCTAGGTGAAATGGATCATTTTGGAGCTAACTTAATTGAAATGGGTCGTTTATGCCCTAACTAAGGTGAAATGCCATGTTTTTGAGCTAACTAAGGTGAAATGGATCGTTTTTGAGCTAACTTAGGTGAAATGGGTCATTTTGGAGCTAACCTAGGTGAAATGGGTCATTTTGGAGCTAACCTAGGTGAAATCGGTCACTTTAAAGCTAACGTAGGTAAAATGGATCATTTAGGAGCTAATCTACGTAAAATGTGTCATTTTAGAGCTAACTTGGATAAATTGGATCACTTGTAAGCTAACTAAGGTAAAATGAGTCATTTTAGAGCTAACTTAGGTAAAATGGATCATTTATGAGCTAACTAAGCTAATTATGCAATTTTTGACATAAGTAAGCTAAGTACATATCGTTTTAGAGCTAACTTAGGTAAAATGGATGGTTTATGAGGTCAGTAAGCTTATTAAGTCATTTTGGAGGAAAAGAAGCTAACTCTAGGTCATTATGGTAAGCATATTGGAGGAAATAAAGCTAAGTCTAGGTGTTTATGCATTTGTTAAGCAAAACACTATAGAAACTTACCGTGATCAGGGAGGTGTAGGAGCGGGCTGGCTCGCGCCGGTAGCTGGAGAAGGATCGTGGGATGCGTTTCTGGAGTTAAGCTGCACCAAAGATCATTTCCAATGTCTCGTTAGCATTATGACACTCAAATGTTAAGAGTAGCAAGTAATGTCCATTCAAATTAAACTCACCGTGCTCCTAGGAGCAATCACTGGCATCGGCGGAGCGGTCTGACCGGACTTCTCACACACAGACTGCACATTTGGTTTTCACAACAGAGTCATACTAGTTAGTAATGAGACTCAAATGTTAAGACTAGCAAGTAATCTGCAGAAGAAACTTACCACAAGGAGCTCGTACATGGCCCTTGCCTGCATGTCATTCCGTGCCCTCTCCTCCTCCAACATCTTTGTCGTCCTCTCCTCCAACTCCTGCTGCCTATCCGCCACCTCCGCCAGAAGTTTCTCCGTTCTATCTCTCTCACTCTGTATAGCAGCCTGCAACACCACTCACATGACCATTTGTAATCATTGATGGAAGGGCACACAATGTAATGGAGAAAGATAACTAACCTTGAAGGTGAGTTGGACTGGCCGTTCACGAGGCCTTATCTCAGGAGCGGAGCTCGACTGGCGCGCCTTGATCTCCAGGAGAGTGCTAGGACAACGGATAAGTCCATCTCCCATGGCTATGGAGCCATGGGACCTCCCGCCACCAGATATCATCAGCAGCTCTGTATCAATGGGACCTTGGCTCGGGTTAAAGTCCTCCCCTTTCCTCGCCTTCCCCTGATCTCTATATTGCACGAGCTTGTCGTGGGCGAAGATGTTGGTGAAGTTCTTTGGATCATCGAGGTCAGACGCAGAGAATGCCTTGACTTTCTTGTAAGGGCCAGTGTGGGCATACAGGTCGTACACCTCTGGCACCTTATCCACCTTATTGTAGCGTGCCTGAAAGAGAGAAACAATGTAAATTAGTAATTAAAGGGCTAAAGCTAGCATGATGAATGAATTGCATGAATCATGAAGCAAACCACATACCTAGTTCCGCCCGTACTGAAATAAGTTGGAGCTGCCTTGGTGGTGTGGCACACCTTCCATTTGGGCACGTTTGTCCTTGGCCTCATTGTGGGTGGCCCGCCATTCTTTTGAGCACCACGCATTGACCAACACCTCCCAACAATCCATCCGATCCGCACACCATCTCGGAGGGGCCTAAGTTAGCAAATAGAAACTTGAGTGCTACGGCTATGAATTACTAAATGAAGGAAGTACAAGGCCTTAAGAATTACCTTCATGTACTGCTCCTTACTCAAGAACTTATCGCGGCACTCCTGCTTGGGCTTCTTGATACCACGCCCGGCGTAGTAGTCTCAAACAGCCTGGACCCGAACCTCACGCCGTAAGTTCTGAAGTAGGCGCTTGCACTCCTTGTCGATAACATCTGCCGCCTCCTCCTCGTATCCCTCCTCACACCTGTAGAATGTCTGCAATCAAACAAGAAAATATTGATTAGTACAATTAATAACTAGCTAGTTGAAGATTTTTAATTGTGTAAAGGAGAAATTACCCAGAACTTTCTGATCACCACGTCTGCCCTCGTCTTGCACAAGACACCATCGATAATCTCACCCGGCGGGGCCGGGGCAGCCAAGTAGTGCTCCCAACTCAATCCAACCTCTGGAAGCCGACCCTCACCAGGCAACGTGACAAACCCCAGGAAGTTTTGCCGAATCAGAACTCCAAGGATGGAGTTGGGCCGGCGGACACTTTCATGGTGGTCCCAACCCCTGCAGCATGAAAAGGCCAACACATTAGTTATTTGAAGAAACGTGAATGCAGAAGGTACAAAAAGATTAAATGCACTTACCTCTCCCCATCAGGGAAAATCAACCACCTCTGCTTGTAGGTCGCCGGCACGGACGGGAGCCGTGTAGCACCACGCTGGTAGACGTTGCTCCCCTCCTCCTCAATATCAGTCGGCTCCCCTCCATCTTCAGCATGGCCACTCGGCTCCTTAGGCTGACCCGACCAGGTACCCCATCCAGACGTGTGCTCCTCCGGGGTCTCGTGGGCCCAACTCTCGTGGGCCGAAGGCCCGTCGATCCGAGGCTCGTGGGCCGAAGACCCGTGGACCGGAGGCTCGTGGACCGGAGTCCGTGTAGCCTCCTCCTCGGACGAGTCCACCCTAGCAGTCACGTGCTTGGGTGAAATAGCTGGGGGTGGCGGTGAGGAAGGCGCCATAAGAGTCACCCTGCCTCCTCTCCCACGACCACGTGCTCCACCTCCTCTCTTCTTCTTACCTCGTCCCCTGCTGGGCACCGCGGTCGACGAAGAAGGGCCCGGCGGTGTCGCCATACTGTCCAGCAACACTCGGCGGAGAGGTGCGTGTGGAATGGAAGACCTCGCACCACGCGCCGACGAAGAAGGGGCCTCAGCGCGCTCCCGACCAGCGCCCACCATCTTTCAACACCTGCAATGACAAAGAATAAACGAAATTAGTACAACATAAAAAAAGTACCGACATGAATAATAATATGTATATCACTTAAGTGTATCATCATCAAGTACAACATAAAAAATTGAATACCTGACACTACTAATAATCTCGATCAGTATCATCAATAAATGCATAATCATCATCATCACTATAATCAATGATGGGCTCATAGGGTTCATTGGCATCAACATGTGCAAGGCCACCTTGACGTAATCGGTCAAGCATTGACAGGTCATCCGCAACAGTAACCTCTTCTTGTTCCGGCTCTTCTTGTTCTTCCTCTGGGGTGATGTCGGATTCACTGTCGCTGTCTACTTCAATGTGTTGGGGTGAAGTATAGCGGTTCTTGAAATTCTTTTTGGAAAGACGTGTCTCTTGGAAGAATTCTCCTTCATATGTGTCTGGGTTAATGTGAGGTTCATAATCCTCTTCCTTTGGGGGAGAAAGTCTAGCACGTGGCGACACTTCATAAACGACATCCCAACCTTTCATATTTGGATTAGTTTGGCAGGCCCACGGTAGATAGAATACTTGGGTCGCCTGTTGAGCCGTAATATAGACATCAGGAACATCTAAATGGGTGCTTTGGTTGATTTCAACTAGCCCTATATGTTCATGAGTCCTTCTAGTCTCCTTCGGCTGAAACCAATAACATTTGAAGAGTACGACATTCGGTGGGTTTTCACCATAGAACAGAAGTTCATAAATTTCTTCAAGTCTCCCATAATACTCGGTACCTCCTTCGCCGATAGCAGATACACAACAATTTGTAGAATTTCGATCGGCCATAGATAGCTCTTTGCCATAGGTACGAAAGTGATACCCGTTGATGCCGTACTTGTCAAATGAACAGACCTTATAGTCAAAACCATTAGCGACTTATCTCAATTCGGCGTCCATAGACTCTGAATTAGCCTACAAGTTTAATATGAAAGGATTGTTGCATTACGCACAAATTAGCGAATGAAATGAAATTGTCTAATAGAAATTACCGTTTGTTTGAACCAAGTTATGAAACCGGGATAGCCGCCTCCTTGCTTTGCGAGAAGCTCATACTCTTCGACGGAATCCTTTTGGATCTCCGCTCCATACGAGAATATGGCGATGTATCGACTGTATGACATATCCAGGAATAAGAGCAGTTCAAAGGAAATAGAAGTTGCGACACAATGTACCGAGAACTTACTCGATGTACAGCCGCACTTCTATCAGGTTGTTGAAGATATACAACGAAATGGTCCGCCATTCTTTGTTATCCAAAGATACTGGATGTGAAACACTAGCTGGTGCGAGATTCCCTTTGAATAGGCCGAGGATCGATCCGCCCTTTTTAGGGTCGTCAGCATTGTACCGAGGCTTCGGATTATGCAAAAGAAGATTTTTGGCTTCGTAGTGTGTTGTTACGAAGTTTGCCACCTCCTCTGTGATGAATGCCTCAGCCATCGATGCTTCAATTCTACGTTTATTTTTACATTTTTCTCGAAGCGTCTTCTGCATCCTCTCAGTTGGGTAGCACCAACGATTTTGCACGGGCCCCCCAATCTTGCCTCGGTCGGGAGATGCAAAATCAAATGCTGCATTGGATTAAAGAAGCCCGGTGGAAAGATCTTCTCTAACTTGCAGATCAACTCCGGCGCCAACTCTTCCATTTCTTCTAGCACGCCAGGCGATAGTTCTTTCGCACAAAGAACACGGAAGAAATAGCTGAGTTCTGCCAGTACTAGCAATTCATCCTCAGGGATGAAGCCACGCAACATCACCGGCATTACCCGCTCAATCCGTATGTGCCAATCATGACTCTTGAGACCAAATATCTTCAATTTATCAAGATTCTCTCCCCTCTTTAGATTCGCTGCATACCCATCGGGGAACATCAACTGCTGTTGCACCCACAAGATAATTTCCCTCATAGCTGGCCTTCCAAGATTGAACCATGCCTTTGGCTTCGTCCAGTTCTGCTTTCCTATCAGTTCTTTCATGTTTTGTAACGGCCTATCACATAGCGCCTCCAGATCGACTCTAGCCTTAGTATTATCCTTTGACTTCCCATCTATGCCGAACAATGTACCAAAAAGTGCCTCGGTGATATTCTTCTCAGTGTGCATCACGTCGATGTTGTGTGGGCAAAGGAGGTCTTTGAAGTAAGGCAGATCCCATAAGCATGTTTTGTGAGTCCACGCGTGCTTAGTATTATACCCCTTGAAGTACCCTAGACGCTGTGGATCTGGCTCGAGAGCGTTTAACTGATCCAGGGTCTGTTGGCCTGTCAATGCATGTGGTGCAGAGTTTTTGACAACTCTACCTCTGATGAAGTTCTTCTTGTCTTTCCTAAACTTATGGCGAGGATCCAGGAACTGTCTATGCATGTCGAAGCAAGAAAACTTGCGACCGGCCTGAAGCCAACGAAACTCAAGAGCTCCCTTGCATGTGGGGCACGGGAACCTTCCATGCACACACCAGCCAACGAATAGCGCATACGCCGGCAAGTCATGCGTCTCGTACATGTACCAGACACGCATTATGAAGTTCCGTTTGCTATAGGCGTCGTATGTCTTGAACCCATTATTCCAGGCTTCTTGCAATTCGTCCTTAAGCGGCTGCATGTACACATTCATATTTTTCCCCGGATAGTTGGGCCCTAGAATTATCAACGTCAGGAAAATGTTCTTTCTTTGCATAATCTGTCCGGGGGGAGATTGAGTGGAAAGACAAATACGGGCCAACAACTGTATTGGGCTGCCGTCATACCAAACACACTGAACCCATCCGTGCTGATGCCGACTCGAGGATGCCTCGGATCTGCCGCTTTGTTAGCATGTAATTCATCAAACTTTTTCCACGCAACACCATCCGATGTGTGTACCATCATCAGATTCTCATCTGCATCTAGTTCGGTTCTTTTGCCTGTTTTGTGCCATGTCATCTGTCTGGCCGTCTCTTCGACCATGGAAAGACATTGAAGTCTTGGTACGATTGGCATATACCGAAGAACACTAACGGGGATTTTGGTCTGTGTCTTCTCACCCATACCGTTGTCTACCACAATATACCTGGAAGACTTGCAAATGGGACAATAGTTCAAGTCCGCATAGTCAAGCCTAAATAAGGCACGTCCTTTCTCACAGGCATGTATCTTCTCATAGGGCATCTTCAGTGCACGGAGGATTTTGTCCGACGGGTACAAGTTTGCAGGCATTACATGGCCTTTGGGTAGAAAGCGTCCAAATACTGTCATAATTGTGTCATAGCATTCTCTGCCCAAGTTGAACTCAGCCTTTAGAGCCATTACTTGTGAGATGGCATCCAACTGACAAAGCTTAGTGTGCTCGTGGAGCGGATGATTTGAAGACTCCAACATTTCATTGAAGGCCTTTGCAGATTCCTCCATCTCCTAATACGAATGCCGAGCATCATCATAGTCTTGCACCATGTTTTCCATCCCGGTACCATGCTCGTCGGTGCGACGACGATCCACCTCTGCTCGGTCACGTTGGGCAGACTCACCATGAAATGTCCACGCCATATAATCGGGCGTAAAACCACTCTTCTGCAGGTGTTTGCCCATTTCAGCCTCTGTCCTCTTTTTCGAATTGCCGCACCGGAAACAGGGGCACCAGGTTTTCCTCTGGCCATTTGCAAATGCGGCTTGCACAAACCCCTTGGTTTTTGTGAACCATTCAGCGCTCCATTTGTTCTGACCAGTGTGACCGGTATACATCCACGCACGATCACTCATCTTGACTTTCAGAGTTACTGGACACACAATAATTATATATGTAATTCACCATGTATATATTCATCAGTTGATCTACTTTGTCAATTTTATTACGTCCATGCAACCTACACTCTAATACGTAATGATAGGTCCTAATCCCACCCGTGTATGTGTAGATTGGGTTCATTTTCCCATGCTATGCTCTGGATCCGACGCAAAATTTCGGCAGCACCTCCTCGCTGTTCTCCTGATACACGTCTCTGCAATAAACAGAGAGGATGTGTACCCGGAGAACAATAGGGGAGGCACTGACGAAATTTATGCGTCGGATCCGGAGCAAAGCATATGGGAAAACGAACCCAATCTACACATACTCGGGCTGTCCATGGATAGCGTTGGACAATTCAAAAGAATCAAGGTTATATATATGCAAATGCATGCATATTTATAACTATGACGCTTTCGAACGAGAGACACATATTGGTTACGCACACTGATGATTCAAGACACATATATAGCTAGCTATCAAGTTTCATCGGAATAGATCAAATAATTAATGGGCGACGAGAACATGTCATTTGTGCTCACCCACGAACGAAGGGGCAGAGCACGTCAAACGCACGGTGAGGTCATCGAACACCAAACCTCGTAGCGATGAAACAACTGCACATTTAAAACTACCCGATCAACACAATTATATATGATGTTTTTCATAACAAAATCAAAAAATATATGACCTAACTAATAATTCACAAATATATGACCCCGTCGGCCTCTGGAAGGCCAAAGAACACCTTTTCGGGAGGTGTCGGGGTCGGGGTGTCGTGTCGGTGTCGGGGTGCCGTGTCGGGGTCGGGGTGCTGTTTCGGGGTCGGGGGGTCGGGGTGTCGTGTCGGTGTCGGGGTGCCGTGTCGGGGTCCGGGGTGGTCGTTGGGGTCGGGTTGTTGGGTCAGGGGGTCAGGGGGTCGGTGTCAGGGTCGGGGTGTCGGGGTCGATCGGGGTCTCAGGGTCGGGGTGCCGGGTCGGGGTTGGGGTCGGGGTGTCAGGTCAGGCTCGGGGTCGGGGGTGTCGGGTGCTCGGGTCGGTCGGGGTCGGGGTGGGGTCGGGTCTCGGGGTCGGGTGTCTGTCGGGGTGCCGGGTCGGGTCGGGGTGCGTCGGGTCGGGGTTTTTTCCTTTTCTTCTTCTTCTTCTTCTTCTTCCTTTTCTTCCTTTTCTTCCTTTTTTTCCTTCTTCTTCTTCTTCTTCCTCTTCTTCCTCCTTTCCTTTTTCCTCTTCTTCTTCTCCTCCTCTCCTCTTTTTTCTTCTTCTTCTTCCTCTTCTTCTTTTTTCTTCTCCTCCTCCTCTTCTTCTTCTTCCTTTCCTTTTTCCTCTTCTTCTTCTCCTCCTCTCCTCTTTTTTTTCTTCTTCTTCTTTCCTAAAACTAAACTAAACCTAAACCTAAACCTAAACTACTAAAACTAAAACTAAAACTAAATCTAAACTAAACATAAACCTAAAACTAAAAAAACAGAAAAAAAAAGGAAAAAACTCTAAACCTAAAACTAAACTAAAACTAAACCTAAACTAAACCTAAAACTAAACTAAAACTAAAACAAAATCTAAACTAAACATAAACATAAAACTAAAAAAACAAAAAAAGGAAAAAAAGAGGAGGTTGAGCTCACCTGGGGCAGGGCCGGTGGAGGAGGTGGCCGGTGAGAGGGGGGGGCGGCCTGGGGCGGCAGTGGCGACGGGGCCGGGCCCGGGGGGCGGTGGGGCGCGGGAGGGCGGGGCGCCGGGGCGCAGGCGGCGCCGAGACGGCAGGGCGGCGGGGGCGACAGGGCGGGGGGTCGATGGGGCGACGGCGCTGGGCGGTAGTGGCGACGGGGCCGAGGCCGGGGCGGTGGGGCGCGGTGGCGCCGAGACGGCAAGGCGGCGGGGGCGACGGGCCGCGGTGGCACCGGGGCGGGGGGCCGGTGGGGCGGCGGGGTGGTGGGGCGATGGGGTGGTGGTGAGTGGTGGGGGCGGCGGCGCGCGTGTGAAGAGGGAGAGAAACAGAGAGAGAGAGGGGCGGGGTGGGGCGCGGCCGTTAGATATGTTAATTCTTTGCCGTCCACCCCCCTTTGTCGTTCTCTTTTTTGCTCTTCGCCGTCTGCTAGCAGACGGCAAAGAGTGGGGCCGTTAAGTTTTTTCTAAGCAGCTCGTCAGTGGGGCCCCCTCCCTCTTTGCCGTCTGCTAGCCGACGGCAAAGAATCTTTGCCGTCTGCTAGCGGACGGCAAAGAACTGGCTGATGGCAAAGAAGGTCTTTGCCATCAGCTAGTTCTTTGTCGTCTGCTTTTGGGTAGCTGATGGCAGAGAGCTTCTTTGCCGTCTGCTAGCTGACGGCAAAGAGCTGGCAGATGGCAAAGTAGCTGATTCCAGTAGTGATTATACTAACGGAGCTTACGAGTTTTCTGTTAAGTTTTGTGTTGTGAAGTTTTCAAGCTTTGGGTAAAGATTCGATGGACTAAGGAATAAGGAGTGGCAAGAGCCTAAGCTTGGGGATGCCCAAGGCACCCCAAGATAATATTCAAGGACAACCAAGAGCCTAAGCTTGGGGATGCCCCAGATGGCATCCCCTCTTTCATCTTTGTTCATCGGTAAATTTATTTGAGGCTTTTATTCACCACATGATATGAGTTTTGCTTGAAGCGTCATATTATTTTATTATGATTTGCTTGCTGCTATTTAGAATAATGTTTTGCATCTTTTATTTCAATAAAAAGGTCAAGTATAGACTTTACCATGCTTATTTTGCAAATCTATATGTTGTTGTTTGAAAACAAAAAGTTTGTTGTTATGTTCTGAATATTGGTGAATAGTCAGAACATGATAAAATCTTGAAATTTTTACACAATGCGAAACAACAAATTATCTACAATGTGGTACGTTTTCAGAATTTTTGGAGTTAAAGAAGTATGATTCCTCTTGCATTCTTTACAAACTATCCTGTTTAAACAGATTGCTATTATGATTGCATTGTTTGCATATGTTTGCTTGTTTAATGATTCTATTTGAGGATAGGAGTGTTAAATATGCAAAGGAATTTAGTATGCAATGTAAAATTGCAATTTTAGTGTTTTTCTACAGTAGAGAATGATAAGTTTTACTATGGATTTATACTAACTTATCTCACGAGTTCTTGTTGAGTTTTGTGTGGATGAAGTTTTTAAGGATTAGGGAAACCGTGATATGAGAGGAATTAAGGGGACACATAAGCTCAAGCTTGGGGATTCCCAAGGCATCCCTAGTTAATATTCCAAGAAGTCTCAAGCATCTAAGCTTGGGGATGCCGTGGTAGTCATCCCGCCTTTCTTCTTCAACAACTATTGGTTAGTTTTGGTTGAGCCTAAGTTTTTGCTTTTTCACATGATATGTGCTATCCTTGCAATGTCATTTTATTTTATTTTCCTTGATGTTTGAATAAAGTACTTAAGATCTGAAATTTTATTTATGAGAAGGAGTCTTCACACAGTAACATAATTATTCAACTACTCATTGGCTTCGCTTATATCGTGTGGAGTAGCTTGTCATTTGCTCCAGTGCTTCACTTATATCTTTTTGGAGCATGACGATGGTTTTATTTTGAAGAAATTGATGAACTCTCATGCTTCACTTATATTATTTTGAGAGTCTTTAAACAACATGGTAATTTTCTTTGGTTATGAATTTAGTCCTAATATGATGGGAATCCAGGAGGTATATAATAAAAGCTTTCATATAAAGTGCATTGAATACTATGAGAAGTTTGATTCCTTATGATTGTTTTGAAATACAGATGGTGATATTAGAGTCATGCTAGTGAGTAATTGTGGATTGTAGAAATACTTGTGTTAAAGTTTGTGATTCCCATTGCATGCAGCCGAAGAAGGGCACCAATCGCCTTACGGGGTGGCCACAAACCTCCCAGGCGCACCCAGGGTAGGGGGTGTGCCCCTAGGGCTTGTGGGCCTCTCGAGCATCTTCTTGCGTTGATTCTTTTTCGAAAAAATCACATATATTCCAAAAAAATCTTCGTAAGTTTTTATTGCATTTGGACTCCGTTTGATATGGATATTCCGCGAAACAAAAAACATGCAACAAACAGGAACTCGCACTAGGCACTGAATCAATATGTTAGTCCAAAAAATAATATAAAAAGTTGCCAAAAGTGTATGAAGGTTCTAGAATATTGACATAAACAACTCAAAAATTATAGATACGATAGACACGTATCATTGGGCAGTTAACAGAATTGTGCATAGTTATGATTGTGATTCTTCATGGCATAATAATTACATAGGTATTACGTCTGTGACAAGTAGACCGTTAAACATACTAGCGTCTACTGGTATTACTCCACCCCAAGCCAGTTATCTAGCATGCATCTCAAAGTATTATGTTCATGATAAGCAAAGTAACACATAAGAAAGAAGGCATAATGTAGACAAAGTAAGACCATGCAATATGTTCATACCATGTCATTTTATCCTTAGTAGAAGCAATACAATACGTGCCTTGCAACTCCTGATGTCATAGAATAAGGTCACCACAGGATTGAACCCACTACTATGCACCACTCCCTGTGAACATCTACTCATCCAATTGGCCAAAGAAGATTTGTAGATCGGAAAGCATATGTAGCTATAAAATTACACATCAAATAAATCTCAAGAGACTCAAATAATTTCAATGAATAATATGATCATAAACCCACAATTCATCAGATCTCAACAAACACACCATGAGAATTATATTGAATGGAACTCAGAGGAGATCTAGAGATCAAAGGGAGAGAGAGAGAGAGAGAAAAGACATCTAGCTACTACTATGGACCCATAGGTCCTAAGGTCGATGAAGAGATTACCTCCCCAATGATTTCTCTTTATGACAGAGTAACAGAAAGGCCTCTAGATGGGATAATGTAATTCATTTGCAATATGAATATTTGATATGTCTTCAATGTATCTATAGTTTTTGATTGGTAGGTAGCTTTCAATATAAAGAATTATGTCTTTATCATTCGAGACGTATGATAAAAATATAATTTTTAATATTAAATGCTACCTAGCATGTTCTTTGATCATGTAATTCATTTGCGGTATGAATATTGGGAAGTGAATGGTTTAAAGCAATAGTCCATCAATTTGGCACTATAACAATAACACACAAGAATACTAGAAAACAATAATTTCCTTTCATAATATATAAATGCTAAAGAACATTGTAACTACACATTTAATCATATAAGTATGGAATAGCTCGGTCTTCCTAACACAAATATATATATCATGAACACTACTACCTGTGAGCTACCTTGGGATTTTCCCCAAAGAGGAAGGGTGAAGCAATATAGTAGAGGATAGTATTTCCCTCAGTAGAGAAGCAAGGTTATCAAACCAATAGGAGAACCACGCAAACACCCATCAACAGTACCTACACACCCAAGAGCAAATAATTGCACCCAACGCGGGCAAGAGGGTTGGCAATGCCCTTGTAGTCCTTAATTGCAAGGATTAAATCTGGTAATAGGTGATAGATAAATTGCAAAGTAAAATAAAACAAATAAAGTTGTAGCAAGGTATTTTTTGTTTTTGTAATATGATTAAAATACACCAAGAGGCCATTGTTTTCACTAGAAGCATCTCTCTCATAATAATAACATATGGTGGGTAGAAAAATTACTATTGGGCAATTGATAGAAGAGCGCATAGTTATGATGTTATTCATGGCAATGATCATGTATATCGACATTACGTCGGTGACAAGTAGACTAACTCCTGCCTGCATCTACGCTTGAGAGAACTTCTATGCTTGCCTCTCTACGTATTAAGTCATAAGAAATAGAGTAAAACATGAAGTAAGATGACATAATGCACAAAGAATAAAACCAAGCAATATGATAAAACCCCATCATTTTCCCTTTAGTAGCAACAATACAAATATGTGCCTCGCTACCCCTGATGTCACTGGTTGGGGACACCGCAAGACTGAACCCACTATAAAGCACCTCTCTCGTTGAAGATAAATCCATCTAGTTGGCCAAACCAAATGGATAGATCAGAGAGAAATACAAAGCTATAATAATCATGCATAATAAAGTTTAGAAAAGAATCAATTACTTTCACTGAATAATCTGATCATAAACCCACAATTCATCGGATCCCAAAAACACACCGCAAAAGAAGATTACATTGAATATAACTCCGAGGAGAACATTGTAGTGAAGATCAAAGAGAGAGAGAGGGAGACAGAGAGAGAGAAAGAGATCTAGCTAATCACTATGGACCCGTGGGTCTGTAGCGAACTACTCCCACATCATCAGAGGGCGGCAAGGTTGATGTAGAAGCCCTCCATGAATGATTTCCCCTCTGGCAGAGTACCAAAAAGGCTTCCAGATGGGATCGCGGAAGAACAAAAGGTTGCGAAGGGGTAAAAATTGTTTCGATGGCTTATCTGGGGGGTTTCCAATATTTGGGAATTTATAGCGCTGGAATTAGGTCAGGCGGAGCCACGAGGGCCCCACAAGGCATCAAGGTACGCCTACCCCACCCTGTTGCCTTGTCATCTCCTCATAGGTCTTTTGGTCCCTCCCCGAAGTTTCTAGGGTCTCTTATGTCTAGAGAAAAATTGTCAAAAAGTTTCATTGTATCTGGACTCCATTTGGTAAAGATTTTCTATAATACTAAAAACAAGGAGACAACGACAACTGGTACTAGGCACTAAGTTAATAGGTTAGTCCCCAAAACTAATATAAAATTGCAAGAAACAATAAAAAATAATAGATACGTTGGAGACGTATCAACATCCCCATGCTTAATTCATGCTCGTCCTCGAGTAGGTAAATAATGAAAACAAAAAATTGATGTCGAATGCTACCTAGCATGTCTATTATTTAATATTTTTACGGTACAAATATTGCGAAACGATGGAGTATTTGATATCAACATAATAATATACATGAATACAAGAACATAATAATTACTTTTTCAAAATATACGATGCTTACTGAATGTTATCCCTACTCACTGAATTATGTAAGCATGTGATGCGGAGTGATACGTGCGGCATCTACTTAACATACATAAAGGTGAATCCTCTCCTTTACACGTGCTCACTTAACCCCTACGAAGATGGGATACTACTTGACCCTCCATCGTGTGTGCATACGTATTGTCAAAGCGTCATGAATGTCGAGGAGGAGTACAAGCACCAAGGAACAACTACACCATCCACGAGGGAAGCGTGGAAGAGAAGGAAGAAGAAGCATGGACAAGCTTCTGGAAAGCCCGGAACTTCCGGCCTCCTGCCCAGAACTTCTGGCCCTGCCACAACGAAGTTGTACAAGAGTGTGCCAACTCTCTGGATAGCCCGGACCCTGCCCGGACCTTCGCCGAGAACCTCTGGCGCCCAGACCTTCCGACCATCCCTGGAACTTCTGGCCTGCCTACGCGCGGAGACTCGAGCCAAGGCCCATGCACCCTTTTTCCCCTCATTTACCCCTTTCGTGGCTACTACTATATATACTCACCCCCTCCTCTATTCTAGGGTTAGCATAGGTTTAGCTCATTTGAGATAGAGCTTTGCTCATCCATCCGGATCTACTCCATCGAGAGAGATCGCGGCCTCTACGTTGAAGATCCACCTTGGATTCAAGACCCCTTCATCGGAAGACCCCTCAAGACCTCCTCATGGAGATGAACTAGTTACCCTATGTATCGTCCTTTGTTGACCTTGGATCGTGTATCTCTTTGTATTTCGAGGATCTAACACATGTGTGATAGTTTCTTGTTGATTTGAGTGTTTCCTCTCGTTTCCCCTCATGATTTCCCCTGTGTTTCCCCTTGTGTTCTTCATGTTCTTCGCAGGATCCCCTCCATTTCGTGAAAGATCGGGCCCTAGGGTTCTACCATACATCATCTTGGTATCATGAGCCACGTTGATCACGAATTTGGAGTCTCCCCCTCCGTTTCTAGCCTTCTTTTGCTTGATTTTTTGCTAAAGTCAAAAATCCCCAACAAAAATAGCCCCTGATTTATTTGATTTGTTGGTTTGATGATGTATTGATATTGATCCATGGATTTTCTTTGTTACGAGTGGATCTAGCCTTCCCCATCTTTTCCCCCATTTCCATCCTCGAATTCTTCTCAATTTTGCCCCGGGATATCGTGTTTTTTCGCCTGCGTTCTCAGATCTGGAATTTAGGGTTCGTCCCGGAAGAAATTCCACGATCCCCGGAACTTCCATCCTAGACTCGAAACTTCCAAGCTAAACAAAAAGTATACCCAAAATCCTTTGGCTTCCCCAAGACTTTTTCCGCGACCCCCGGAACTTCCAGCCTAACCAGAAACTTTCCCCCAAATTTCAGCATCAGCCTCTTTCACCGTTTTCATCATAACTTTTCGCTCCGAACTGCGATTTGAGTGTTCTTTGGCTCGTTTTGAAGCTGTCGACGTGCCCAAGGTCCTCACATTGATTTCACCACCTTTTGACTCCATAAAATATTGGTAATGTTGGCATCTCTGCCTAAGCCTTCCACCATATCACCCGCATTACCACCACCGACTTCCGCAACATAACCCATTTTGTTTCCCATACCATTTGAGGTTGTTTGAGTAGTGATTTGAGTCCCATAAGGTGTTTAGTCTACTTAGGGATGGTTACTTATTCATCAACCCTCCACCATAACTACCCATATAACCTTGCCCACCATACACTTCCGCCACCTCAACTTAACCCAATTTTGTTTGAGCTTGTCCGAGTTGTGGTTTGTGTCTCCTAAGGTTTTTCGAATACTTAGGGACGGTGACTTCTAATATGAAACCATGTATAGTCCAAAACTATAACCTCTACTTCCGCATTGCATACTCCAAAACCCATCATTGCATTTCTGCAATCACATTGAGCTTCCGCAAAACCACCACCTCATTCTGCTACCACCATTTGACATTTGAGATTTTGAGTTTGCGGTTTTTTCGTTTCCTAAGGTGTTTCGGCTAATTAGGGACGGGTCTACATCATATTGGTATCTACATCAAGAACACCGCCACTCATCATCCCCACGGACGGTAACCTCTATATCATCTTGGTATCGTGGTATCCCATCATTGCACATTCTTCTTGCCATTGAATTGTTAACCCCTAGCCCATTTTGCGTCACTTCTCTATCGAGACTAGCCATTTGAGTATTGCCGGCAACGTTACTTGTGCACATTAGTGATCATCAATCTACAACTTCCATTGCATACATACCATATCATATTGGTATCATCTTGGTATCATATCATCCATTGTGTCACAAGAATGTTCCCGCATATGCACAATTGCTATCTTGGTTTGTGCATTTCGCATAGTGTCCATACAAAAAAAGAATAGGCTTTTAAGCAAAGAGAAAGAGAGCAAAGAAGCTTGTAAGCAATAGCCATAGCATCATACCAAATTGTATATATGATGAGGACATCAATACCATTGTTAAACCCACAGCCCCTGCTGCTATACATACTGGACAAATTATTAGAACTCGCGCATGCCAATTAAATTATCAGGTACTTTCGTTTCTTGGTAATGATTCTAATGTTCATGAGAATATGATGCTGCCTAAATTGGATACATTTGTTTTGCTTACAAATGAAGGGCCTGGCATGGATAAGAGGGATGAACACTGGAGCAAGACGAAGCATGGAGAGGATGGTATGCGCAAGGGGATCAAGAACGGAGTTACAAGTGATGATTTTAGGACTTTGAAGCCACCATAAGGAGTGCATGAAGCCTAGGATGAAATATACAAGATGCCACTTCGTCAATTTTGTCCAGAGGCTATTCTAGGTGCTGTGTCACCTTATTATTGGGCCAGGCCCATGTATTTCCGAAATACTTAAGTATATGCTGTTTTTAGAATCCGTATGTGTGGGGAAACAAGAGTTAGGGTTGGTTTCGGACCCCTCCTCCAAGGGCCACAAAATTCCCCCCTCTTCCTCCATATATACAGCCCTTAGGGCGTCGTTTAGAATTTGGGTTTTGTTTAGATTAAAGTTCTCCATAGCTGCAACTTCACATACTTCGTTTGTGTTCAACGACCAGAAAAAGGCGTCACAGAACCCCACCTTGATCAATAAAGATTTCCTCTTATATTCAGAATATCCAGATTGCAATCTCAGTTTCTTGCTTGTTCTTCGTTTGCCTGCAGGAAACAGACCTTCCTGGTCAGGTTGATCATGCTCCAGCATGGTCAATAACCTCTCGGAGTTGGTTTAGTGATTGCTAAGGCACGACGTCCTCGCACGTTCGTAGTCGGATCGTCAAAGTCGACATCCTCCAAAACAATAGCCACCATCTCATCGAAAGACGGGACACCTTTGCCTCTATCAAGTGGTATCAGATTTCCAGGTTGCTCGATGAGATTTTACAGTTTTTCATAGTTTAGATCGAGTCTGTTCTTCATACCTACAGTCCACGAAAAAGCCAAAAAAATTGGGTTAGTTCATCATATCCGAACCAATCTGAGCCTTTGCATAATCTTTTTAGGGTTTTGCATTGTTGAATTTGCGGTTGCATCGTCTTGTCTAGTAGCTGGTCTTAGTGTCTAGTCCTTTAGAGTTTCGAGTTCTGTTCACAGGTTGTCATGCCGCCATTGCATCATCCTCGTCACCGCTTCCATATACCACCATCATTGTCACCGCTGCCATATACCACCATTGTCATCACCGCTGCCATATATCACCATCGTCATCACTGGTGCCATATACCACATATCCACCGCCATCGCGATAATCCAAGTCCACCTCGATCACAGACTCGCCACCAGTCATAGTCCGAGTCCAGTATTTGTTGCTTTGTTTTCGGTTTCCAGATCACACGATACTTCGAGTCGTGACCAAGTCGGACTCCCCAACTTTCGTGCTACCCGCAGTAGAAAAATAGTTCCAAACTCAAAAAAAGAGGAAAAAAGTGAAGAAACAAATCAGAGCATGCTCCTCCCTTGTTTACGTGCAGCGTCGTGATTTTGTTAGTGTTCTAGGCTCGCGTCTCTAGCACGTTCTAGCCTAGGACAAGCATAGTACCGTAGTTGAGCGTTTATTCAACTTTGCATCTCTGAATTGATTATTGCTGACCCTTTTTGCTACAATATTATAATCCTTCCCAGATCCACATACATCTACGTCGTGCATTTGACTCTCCCTGGTAATCGGTCTATCCAAGCTTTGAGAGTTTTGACTATGACGGTTGCCGATCACCGCCTGCTGCTGGGTAAGAACTGGTAAGAATTTGGGATTTGCTTGATGGATTTGTGACACCCACCACCACCTCTTGTTAGTAGTCTGTAGGATCATATTCTTGTGTGTTTCTATTGCTGCTAACCATGGCAGGATCACAAGCCGACGAGACTGACTGGGAGAACATGACCAATAAGGAGTTGCAAGATAAATTTCAGCAAATGATGAGTGAACAGGTGCAAGATGTGCTAAATAGATTTGAAGAGCCCATGGAGAAGATAGATGGCATGGAGAAGACCTTTGAAACAAAGCTCGATAACAAGTTTAATGAATTGCTCGCGCGTCTTCCACCACCATCGGCTGCGCCTAACGCACCTCTACAACAACAACAACAATGATTACCTCCATGTCGCAAAACAGCCCTCCGCCAAGCGAGCCGTCTTCCTCTTGCGCCTGGCCAAACTGTTGGTGCTGCTGTTGATACTTCTGTGGCTCCTACTGCTCATGCGGAGGAGGATGATTTTGCGGGAGATTACGAGGATGAGGTTGATCAAAATTAGAACTACATGCAACCACCAGCACCACAACCACCAGGTCGTCCACATGCAAATAATGGCAATGGTAGGGCTCCCCCTCAGGTACGAGATCATGACCATCTCCCTAAACTGAAATTGAATATTCCACCATTTGAGGGTAGATATGTTCCTGATATATATCTTACTTGGGAGTTAGAAACTGAACAACATTTTACATGTTTACAATATCCCAAGGAGAGACGTGTTCCTGCTGCTGTTTGTGCTTTCACTAGTTTTGCATGTGTTCGGTGGCCTGAACATTGTAGATTATATCCTATTCCAGCTACTTGGGCTGCTTTGAAAACTGATATGCGGTACTTGTTGGGTTCCACCATATTATCAACGTGAATTACTTCAAAAATTACAGTGTTTAAGATAAGGAAAAAATTGTAGAAGAATATTATCAGGAATTACAAACTGGCATGATTAGATGTGGTATTGTTGAGGAGAATGAAGCTATGCTTGCATGTTTTATGGGTGGATTAAATAGAGAGATTCAGACCATTCTAGAGTATAAGGAGTATAATAATATCACTCGTTTATTCCATCTTGCTTGTAAAGTTGAACGTGAAGTGCAGGATAGACAGGCATTGGCGTGAACTAACTTTTCTGCAGGTCGATCTTCCTCATGGACAACAAGTGCATCCTCTACTTCCACTGCACCAGCACCTCCATCAGGTGCCACCTCCAGCCGTGATACAAGAAAGCAGGCACAACCACCACTATCTGCCAAGAGCACACCTTCCGGGCCTGCGCAGAGCTCTTCTTCCATGGCATCAACAGGGCACACAAGTGATATTATTTGTCGTTGTTGTAAGGGAAGCGGACATTTTGCGAGAGAGTGCAAATATCAGCGTGTGATGATTGCTACTGAGGATGGTGGGTATGAGTTCGCTAGTGACTATGATGAGGAGACATTGGCTCTTATTACACATAAAGAACACGGTGGAGATGATTCTGATGAGATGCAATACATGGCGGCTGAAGATGCTGACAGGTATGAATGTTTAGTTGCTCAACGTGTTTTGAGTGTGCAGGTTACACAAGTTGAGCAAAATCAGAGGCATAATTTGTTCCATACAAAGGGAGTTGTGAAGCAACGTTCTGTTCGCGTCATCATAGATGGAGGGTGTAAGGCCCTCGATGCGGCTATAGCTCCCACGTGTTGAGGCACGACTTAGAGACATAACCGCATTGAAAGCAATGTCGCAAGTTAGGCAATCTTCACAACATTCCATGTAACATAAATAATAAAGGGGAGATAAATAGTTGGCTTACACTCGCCACATCAATCAAAGTGCATAAATAACATTACAACATTCAAACACTCATGGCCCGACTACGGCGCCAAAATAAAAGATAACCCAACATGCAACACGGTCCCGATCACCCCAACTGGGCACCACTACTGATCATCAGGGAAAGACACGTAGTATCGTTGAGAGTCCTCGTCGAACTCCCACTTGAGCTCAAGCGCGTCACCTGGAGCGGAATCATCAGGCCCTGCATCTGGTTTGGAAGTAATCTGTGAGCCACAGGGACTCAGCAATCTCGCACCCTCGCGATCAAGACTATTTAAGCTTAATAGGAAAGACAAGGTAAATATGTGGAGCTGAAGCAAGCGACTAGCATATATGGTGGCTATCCTGTTCGCGAAAGAGAGCAAGAAGAGGAGGCAAAGCGCGAACGAGTAACTAGAGGGCATCCTACGGCAAGCATTACTCCAACACCGTGTTCACTTCCCGGACTCCGCCGAGAAGAGACCATCATGGTAACTCACACGGTTGATTCATTTTAATTAAGTTAAGGTTCAAGTTATCTACAACCGGACATTAACAAATTCCCATCTGCCCATATCCACGGGCACGGCTTTCAAAAGTTCCAATCCCTGCAGGGGAGTCCCAACTTAGCCCATGACAAGCTCTCACGGTCAACGAAGGAATAGACCTCCTCCCAAGACGTTCCGATCAGACTCGGTATCTCGGTTCTTCAAGACACTTCGACAGGTTAAAACAAATCCAGCAACACCGCACGAATGTGCCGAAAAATCCCGATAGGAGCTGCACATATCTCGTTCTCAGGGCACACTCAGATTGTCTTAGGTACGGGTAGGCCAGCCCAGAGTTGCCCCTGGTGGCCACCGGCAGCTGACAGGTGGACCAACACTCAGAGGAGCACTGGCCCGGGGGGGTTTAAAATAAGATGACCCTCGGGCTCCGGAAACCCAAGAGAAAAAGAGGCTAGGTGGCAAATGGTAAAACCAAGGTTGGGCATTGCTGGAAAAGCTTTAATCAAGGCGAACTATCAAGGGGTTCCCATTATAACCCAACCGCGTAAGGAACGCAAAAATCTGGGAACATAACACCGATATGACAGAAACTAGGGCGGCAAGAGTGGAACAAAACACTAGGCAAGAGGCCGAGCCTTCCACCCTTTACCAAGTATATAGATGAATTAAGATAACAAGGCAATATAATGATATCCCAAGAAGTAAATAAATGTTCCAACAAGGAACGGTCTCCAATCTTCACCTGCAACTAGCAACGCTATAAGAGGGGCTGAGCAAAGCGGTAACATAGCCAATCAACGGTTTGCTAGGACATGGTGGGTTAGAGGTTCGACATGGCAATTTGGGAGGCGTGATAAGCAAGTGGTAGGCATCGTAGCATAGGCATAGCAAAAGAGCGAGCATCTAGCAAAGCAAAGATAGTAGTGATTTCGAGGGTATGATCATCTTGCCTGCAAAGTTGTCAGAGTTGACTGGATCCTCGAAAGCAAACTCAACGGGCTCCTCGTTAGCGAACTCGTCTCCCGGCTCTACCCAAACAAGACAAACAAGCAAACGGAACACAATCAACCACGTGCAAAGCTCACACAATATGATGCAAGGATGGTATGCTATGCGGGATGCGATGCGGGATGCATATGCAAGATTTGACAAGGGATGCATGAACCTGGCCTCAACATGGAAATCCAAGTGTGCCACTAGAAAGACGAGATGAAATCGCTTGAAAACGATATAAAGAACGCCGGAATCGGAGTTACGGTTTGGAAATGGCAAGCAATTCAAATATGGCCACGTTCTGCGATTTACAGCAAGTAGCCATCTAAATGCAACAAGATGAACATGCTATAGGACCCAAACATGGCATAAAAATACATTGCAGGTATGCATTC